>NW_006256756.1:5890391-5956096 GCF_000478725.1 Eutrema salsugineum | reverse complement strand
TATTGGTTGAATGTCTAACATTATTGTATATTTATGTTTGGTTTTTAATTTGTAACAAAGTTAATAATTTAATGATGTAATCACCCAATTATATTTTGTGTTAAATCTTCTTACATTATGTCTTTTAGCGAATTTAAAACACATCAACTATTCTATCTTGGAGTCTTGGGATATTGGATCGGTACTCTCTTTGCCTTTGTAGTTGTTTATTTTTTTTTAGTTTGATTAGTTACAAGTTTTCTTATTTTTACGTTCGATAGTATTATGTAAATTATCACAGTATTAATTTTTTTATCTGTTTAAATTAAACAGTTAAATACGATCTCTTTATCCATCAATATTAACTGTTCAAATTTATAAAAAATTAGAGTATGTGATCATCACTTTCAAAACAAGTAATATACTTATTTTTAACACATTTCCGTCCGCACATGGTGCGGGCTATCACCTAGTAATACTCTAAAAGAGTTTTCTATTTCAGAAATTTGATACATTGCATGTATTTATACTTGAAATAATACCAGATCCTAAATTATTATATTTAGTTAAAAATTATTGAATTGATTAACAATTTTAGCAGGTTACCAAAAAAAAAATAGAACGGGTCATGTATCTTTTAGAAATGTCAGAATTTTTGTAATATCAATTTAATTATATTTCCCAAATACATATGCTATAAGTAAATGAGTAGACAGACAAAATTAAATGGATCTATCTTTAAACATTAGTGTTCCTGTGAGCATTATGCCAAAGACAGAGTCTCTTGACCCTTAAGTCAAAATGATAACGAATATCAGGATTATAACGAATCCCTGTTGTCAAAAGATTCATTGTTAGAATTTTGTGTTGAACTATACAGAGCTAATAAAATTTATGTAGTTTTAGGATAATTGGTTTACTTTCTCCAATCTTGTAGGTGAGTCTAATGTGCTTTGATATAAATTTGGTATTTTTTTACTCTCTTTTATATATGTTTTGCCTTTCAAAACTTAGGATATTTTTTCTAGGCCACATTTTTGGAGTTAAACTCATTTCCTCTACTTTGGACAAACAATAAAATGTTTTATAATAATTTAATGTTTGATTGACAAAAAAAAAAAAGAAAGAAACTTAAACTTCAGATGTTATCGGAAGAGTATAATGTCGATTTCCGAGTATAATGTCGATCCAACGGTAAACTTTTAGAAACTTCTTTGCAGTTAACCATAAAGTTTGCTACATATATAAATACTTCATGAAAGCTAGCAAAATTTAGTATCAGTTAACCAAACAAAATATATTATATTTCTTTCTGATGTCGTATTTGAATATGATGGTATTTTAGAAAATAGATTTGTGTGTTAGACATTCATATTGATAATGATGATGCGAGAATATTACTTTAAAAAGTAGAATTATTTTTTAACGTTCTTAGATTAATAAACTTGAATATTTACAAAACAGGAGGTTATAGTCTATGCAACCAAAATAATTTTACAGGATTTTAAATTTTTATTTTAAAAAAATATGAACTAGAACAGGTTTTGGGAAGAGATGATATAGATGATATTAAAGGCATACTTCCGATTACAGGTTCTAAACATCGGCCTTAATCGTCCGACTAGGTGTTCGGCAGATTAGGGCCACCGTGAGTTCACTGTAATCGGAAGATCTAATCGGACCATCAATTAATCGGCTTGGTCAACGATTAATTAGCCAATCTTATATATAAAAGTAGCTCAACTCTCTATATATGAGTGACACATCAGCATTTGAGTGTTAATATGAGAATGACATGTGTCATATTTTTTTATTTAAAATTACAGTTTTTAAAGAAAGTTAATCAATAAATTTTAATATTAAGTGTTAAACCATTCAAAGAAAATGAAAAATTTTTATTACTTAATTCTTAAATAACATTTATGTAAATATTAAAATATATAAAAATAGCTCAATTCTCTCCATATGAGTGACACATCAGCATTTGAGTGTTAATATGGGAATGACATGTGTCATATTTTTTTATTTAAAATTATAGTTTTTTAAAAAAATTAATCAATAAATTTTAATATTAAGTGTTAAATCATTCAAAGAAAATGAAATTTTTTTATTACTTAATTCTTAAATAACATTTATGTAAATATTAAAGAAGAATTTATGTTATAATTAATTAAAAGGTGATGTTTTTAAATAAATTTTTGAATTTTAATGAAATTAGATTTTAAATTAATTAATTAATAATAATATACTAACACATAAAATGATGATCATATATAATTTTTTTAATAATCCAAATATAAAAATTTAAAATGGTTGAAGAAAAAAACCCATTTAAAATTACAGTTTTTAAAAATAAAATTAATTAATAAATTTTAATATTAATTTATAAACAACTTTAAAAAAAATTATTAAATAATTCTTAAATAAAATTTATGTAAGTACTACAAAAATGGGAAGAAGATAATGTAATATTGAAACTATCAATATTGAACCGATGCAAAATGGGAAGAAATGTAAAGAAGGCGTAAACAATCATCTCCAGCAATCCCGTTTCTGTTTAGGTCCTCTCTGACTTTCTTTTTTTTTTTATAATAACTCATATTTTACTTCTCTTTTCTTCCCCATTTTAGAAGGGCATCATTATAATCAATCATCAAAAGAAACAAGGAGAAATACACAACACTAATACATCAAAACGAGATCAGGAGAGAAGATCGGAAAGGTGAATACAGAGTAATACACCCGAGAAGTAATGAAACAACTTCACGGCGCCAGATCATTCCCGAAGTGGATAAATCCGAACCAAACAGAGAGGTAGGTGGAGCATAGACTTTCTCTTTTCTATTTTTTATTTGGCCCACAAATTTCAGGTAATATCAACAATGGTGTCTAAGTGATTCAGTGATTTTCTTGGCACAATTTGTTATCTTTGGGCCAGTAATGCAATTTTTAGCCTACATTCACACCTTAGCTTCTTAACGGCAAAGTTGCTTGGCACAGCTTAGAAAATTGATCTTACAACTTCTAATTATGCCCGTCAACTTCTTTTTTAATACCCACAAGTTATTGCAGATATTTGGTGCAGAACATGTACGTTTTTGTGATTAGGATTATACTGCAAACAATTCACTTATCGCAATCAATTAAGCAAAAGAGAATAGAAGTGATAACAAAAATGTCAAAGCCATCAAGGTATCAAAAAGAATATCAAAACGTTAAAGGTGATTAGGCATCTGTTTCTTCCTCTCTCTTTATTGTCTACATTTTATGATGCAGATTAATTTTTGGAATCAAAAGCCACTTACTCGAGGAAACATATTGCAACAAAAATGAAAACATGCATAAGGATGTACTGAAAAAGTTAAAATTTGAACAAAGAAAAAGACACATGAGAAGGAAAAAGATGAGAGCAAAGAGCATAGAGCATCATCGAAAACATATTCCCATATTCTTGAAGTAGTGGTAAAAGAGTAAGACGTTTTCAACAGGAACAAGTCAAAGGTATGAACAAAGGAAACAAAAAAAACTATTTGTATGGCTGTGATACTAAGAGGAAAAATGACATCCTCTGGCTTATTAGTATAGAGATAACAATTTTTCTTCCACTATGTATTGAAAAACTTATAAGAAGCCATAAGTGTTAATGCACCAAATAAGGAGTCAAGTTTAAATCCACACCAAAACCAGAGAATTATACTGTTTGAAAAGTTGGCTAACAAATGACAACAATGATTTCAACACATATGTCAAATCTTTGCTTAGCTAATAGTTTTAAACTTTTAACTCAGTGAGTTAAATCACAATATTTATTTTGATGTATTAACATTTTTTTAATTTATAAAATGCATTAATATAATACACAAATATCACATTTGCAAAAATTACAACAAACCATATTAATAAAACATTTATAAAACTAAAACCGCGCATAACGCGGAGGATCATCTAGTTATCTATAGAAGATGTTGAAGGGGTAACCTTTAGTCTCTTTTGTCGATGTGAGAAATTTTACCACTTACCTTATTCAAATTAAAATAAGGTAAACACAAAATTTGGCCCTCCGGGCATCGAAGCCTTGACATTAAAAACTAACAACATGCTTGAAACACTAAACCAAAGTATTATTTTATAAATTAATAAACGATATATAATATATATCTACTAATTAGAGAAACGCTCTAAAATTAATCTTTGATTAAACCTATTGATTAGGCGCTAAGCGCTACCCGACCACCCGACTAGTAACAACATGCTTGAACCACTAAACCAAAGCATTATTTTATAAATTAATTAACGATATATAATATATATCTACTAATTAGAGAAAAGCCCTAACATTAATCTTTGATTAAACCTATTGATTAGGCGCTAGGCGTTATCCGACCGCCCGACTAGCACCTAGCAAATTTTTGAACATGGACTATACTTAAAGAAAAAAATATTATCAGAGATCCCAAAGCTCACACTGAAGTATCTCTTATTGGAGGAGAGGATGACCAAGTGAATACTGCCAACGTTGATAATTTTTGTTTATTTTACAGAAGGTTGAGAATATACAGAAAATTTCCAAAATTGATTGTTCATATAAACTTGCATGGCAACAAAATTCATCTGTGTAACGTTAAACCTAACAGAAAATCTATTAAAACATTCATGCAATGTCGCCATATACAAAGTAATTTCTCCTTAATTGTTTGTATTTATTATCAATGGTATTATATAGTATCCCTCCAATACTCCTTCCATAAGAATGTAATCAAATCTCAGTTCCACATTTCAACAACATAAAAATATAACAAATTTTACAAAATAAGTAAAGATTTATTTTCCCTCTAAAAAGTATTGTATAACACAAGATGTTTCACATACTAAACATTGTGTTAAATCTCTCCGAAAAAGGTTCTAAATCTATATTTTATCAACTTAAAAATTCGAAACTTATTATCAATTAATAGTTACTATTCACAAACCAAAACAAAAACCACCAAACATGATCTTATACAGAACTAAAACCCAATTCCAATTTAACTCAACCCAAAAATTTAACCCGACAACCCGACTTCTTCTTCTTCATCGTAATTTACTAAGATTTTGAAATAAAACTCATTGTGCTTCGAATTAGAGTCTCGTCTACCATAAATCTTTTTGTCGTTGACGGAAGGTCGCCGAAATTAAAATGGCTGAAAGAGGGGAGGGAGATTTTCGAGGTTGGGCCAATAATAGAGCTTTTTTTTTTTTTTTTTTTTGTTCAAAGGCCAATGATAGAGCTTTTGCCGAAGTAGTTGGAGTAACAGAGAAATCAGAATTAGGAGGTTGTACAGAAGTTGAGGCGGAGAAATTGAAAACCAATTTCTCACACTCTATTAAGAACAGATTAAAAACTAACAATTAAATAGAAAGAAACTGAAAGAAAACCGTGTTTGAAGCAAAAAGGTATGATATTTTAGTCATTACGATCTCAGAACCACCTTTCAATTTCCCAGAAAAGAAGAAGATAAGCTCTCTGCCCTTAAGACAAAGTATCATTATCGGCGAACAAATATATTCATCTATTTAACTCCTTATTAATTTTCTCTTTATTATATAGTTTATTTTTTTCTTTTCAGATTCTCACACTCTGTGAAAGAGACTAAGAAAATGACTGGGGAAGAAGAAAAATAAGATGTGGTGTCGGGTCGTTTTATTTCGGATATGGTCGGGTTTATTTTGGGTCAAGTTGGGTTTAACTCGCTTCAGTATCGAGCCTAGTTGGTTAACAATTAATTGGTAAATAATAAACTAAAGAAAAATTATTTTGTGTGTTGTGAGGTTTCTAAGTATCAATTTGTGTGTTTTTAGGTTTCAAATTTTTAATTTTAGGAAGAAATACATTTAGAACTTTTTTTTCAAGGAGATTTAGTACCAGATTTTAGTTTCGTAGATATCTGGTATATCATCCATATTTTTTTGTAACGAAATAGATAGTCAATCTAACAATTAAATTTTCTTGAGAGATAATTACTCATACAAAAAGACATATTATCAATAGATATTGAGATAGAGAGTGAAAGAGAAAATGGCGGGACTGGAAGTTCGGAATGAACAGCAAGGCAGTCGAGTGAAGTTGGGGTAGAGGAACGTTAAGGATGTGTCCGATGAGAGCAGGAGCGGTTGGATTTGTGGTAATCGGTACAAACTTGGCTAGGTGGTCTTGTATAGCAAGAAGAAGCCAGACGTCTCTGATACAATATATTTTTTTTTTTACTTTTTAATCACTTATATATGGTGAATCTTAAATATATTTTTTGAAACTTTGTTATAATCGAGTTTATTGTTCAATTATTTTTTATGTCAAATCTTCAAGCTCAGTTATTTGCTCTTACAAGATCTTTGAATAGAGTAATGTTGATTATTATATTCAATTATTCGAGGTCGGTCCGGTAATTTGAGTTCAAAAGATCTTAAGCTGATCAGATTTTATTAAGTTCTTAGTTACAATTCGTTCAGTTCGGAGGATTCTCGACGAACTCAATACAATATTCAGGTCTCTATTCTCCGGGTCCGAAAAGATCCCTTCTACAGTAACAATTTTACTATTTATAGTACACAAGCGAGGAGACGTTCTAGGGTTTCTCGTTCAGCTCTCACCGCCTCTCGCTGCTGGGCTTCTCTCTAACGGGTCGCGTTTGTCAGGCCAGGCCCATTTTGGCTAAGACCATCGTAAACCGGGGTCAATTGGGCCGGTCTCGGTCTTTAGGCGGTCCAGACCGGGGAGCGGAGCGTACCACCAACAGTATGTTCCCCCCCCCAGTTCGGTAAATGGACCTGACTGACTTTTGCCGAATTTAGAGTTGGATCGGTTACAGGCTGAGGTCGGTGACGTTGAGTTCCCGGTTCGCGCCTTTCGTCATCTCCGGTGCCTTGGTAAGGGTACTTAGGTATTTTCACTTGCGGGGAGCTGAAAAGACGCGTCGGTTTAGACGGGAAATCGAGACGTTACGAGGCGCGGGACTCGAGAAGTCGCAATGATTCGCTCTTTTTCTATAAATAGGGTTCAGCTCTCCCCATTTCCTACTTTCGCTCCTACTGCCGAGGTATTTGCTCTCCTTTCTCTCTATCTTTTCTTCTTTCTCTCTCTAGAATTTCCGGTCGCCGTCCGCCGTGCTCTCTCGTCGACGATTCACTTTCCCGACGATGACTTCCGACTCTTCTTCCAATTCTGAGGCCGCGATACTTCCCGAACACCGCAGGGAGGATACTTCTACCGAGATCTCGAGCTCGGGGTCTACGGAGCATTCCTCGAATGCTTCTCTGGTTCGGGCTCCGAAACGGATGGATCGGAATCCCCGCGAACCCGAGGGCCAAGTTCCTGCCGATCTGGTCCTGGAGCGGGGGCCCGATGTGAACACGGACGAGGACGCTCCATTGCACGAGGTCGGGGATGAGGAAGCGCAGGATCCCGACGACGACAACATGATGCCGATCGTGGATCGGCCGTGTGTATGCGCCCCGGTAAAATCCACACTGTCATCTCCAGAGACAGTTCGGGCCGCTTTGCTGGTCAGCGGAGCCCCTCCCGGGATCATTGTCCAGGTTCCCGAACCGGATGAGCGTCCTTGGGACGCACCCGAGGACTTCATCTGTGTTTATGAAGCCTACTTCCGCGAGGCCGGGTTGAAGTTTCCCCTGCCTCGCTTTTTGTTTGCATACTGTAACCGTCGCGGCTGTGCGATCTTGCAGCTTCAGCCGGCGTCGATAGTAAATTTTGTTGGGATCCTCCAGCTCGGGCGTGACATCCGGGCTCACATCAATGTCGCTCAATTCGAGGAGCTTTTTATCATGAAGGTCTCGGCGGCGAAAAGTTGGTTTCTGTCGGTGAATTGCAACCCGAAGTTCGACCTGGTGACCGGGAACAAGGCTAGCAAGTTTCCGAACTGGGATCAGAGCTACTTTTTTGTCCGTGTGGATTCGGTATCTGCTGAGAATCCTGAGAGCACGTTCCGGACCGATTGGAGTATCGATTTCGGTACATATCTCACGGTTAACTTCTCTATTTTTTGGTCGGTACTAACAAATGTTTTTATGCTCATGCAGATCGCCACGTTCCAGGGTTTATTCAACGTTCTCTTACGTCCGACCTAGCGAAGCAACTTAGTCTCGCCGGACAGCGCCGTTGGCCACTTGCTTACCGGGAGAAGATTGACCGCCGGATAAAGAGGGCTCAGGACAGAGGTATGAGTTCTCGGATCGTCCTGAATTTGCTATCACTTATACTATGGCTGATACTTGTTTTTTTTTTTTTGTAGCTAAAAATAAGGAGGAGCCCAGTTCGTCGAGACCAGTCCCGAAGAAGAAGAAATCGAAGAAAAGTAACAAGAGGAGTCGGAGGATGGCGTTCGACAGGTCGGATATCCCTGTCATGAACTTTGGGGCTGATGAAGAAGACGACAATGCCCCAATCGACGTCGTTTGTCTCGATGGGACCGAGGCTGGTGGCGGCGTCGAAGTTGCTGTTGGGGACGGGGTTGATAACGTCCCGGTTGGCCCAGTTGACCTTCTGATCCCGGTCGCGGAACCGGAGGGTGATGTGGCGGGGACTAGTGTTCCCGAGACGACTCCTCAGCCTCAAATGGAGGAGGGGGAGATTGGTGAGCAGGAGGAAGACGAGCTCACCATTGCTGACCGTGCCCGGAGGAAGAAGGGCAAGGCTCCGAAGAAATCGTCTCGGAGGAGGGGTGACGAACCCGAGACGGCCGCGAGTGAGGGGACTTTGGTCCTTCACGAATCTTCTAACGCTTCTCCGGTTCCTCCATCGGATCCGGCTACCGAGACTGAGAACCCGAGGTCGTCAAAGAGGCGTCGGACTTCTGATTCGTCATCATTCTCAGTCCGGCTCAAGTACAATAAGGACCGATCTTTCTTCGACGACTTGTCCGCCTGTGCCGAGCTCTTCAGGCAGATTGTGCCGGCCTCGTCTCCAATGCCGGAGACCAAAGACCTTTTCCGCCCCAAGTCTTACGCTCGGGTCGCGAAGTCTGCTTCTACCGTAAGTTTCTTTTTGCCTTGAATACTTATGCTTTTTCTATTTTTGAAGTGTTTTGACTTAGGTTCTATTTTCAGCTTGTCTGTAATACCAACGAGCTCGTTTGCGAGTACGACTCCAAGGTCGAGAGGCTGAGGAGGATCAACGCCGAGGTCGCTGCCGAGAGGGCGTCACTGGAGACGTCGTACCGGGACGAGAAGGGGAGGTACGAGGCCGCCGTGCTGGCCTTTACTGAGAAGGAGAAGGAGAACGCGGCTCTGAAAGAGCAGGTCGAGGCTATGATGAAGCGAACCGTCGAGCTAGAGGGAGACGTGGACGCTCTGTCCAAGTCGTTCAAGGCCAGCGAGCTCGAGAGGCGGAGGTACCGAGACGCTGAGTCGAAGAGCAAGAAAATGCTGGCCGCCTTGAGAGGCAAGTGCGAGGGGAGGCTCTCCAAGATGAAGGACTTCATGGACAAGTCCGAACTCCGGAAAGCGCCATTCCTCAAACTCAACCAGGCGACCGCTCTGGTCGGCTTCTGCGACTTCCTCAAGAGAGAGCACAACATGATCGTCTCGTCTCACATCGTGGAGACGTATGAGCGCAGGATCAGGAACTGCACAAAGGAGGTCGACGGCATCCCCCTTCCGCGGTTCCAGAACGAAGATTTCCAACTCCCAAGCGATGACAACCTCATCCCGAGGATTGTGCTTCCTCCGGGGACGCAAGTTCCAGAGGGCTTGGATCAGTTCGGCTCGAATTCTAAGTCGATCTCGGCTGATCGGGCGGCAAGTCTCAAGAGTCCGGCATCCGTCGCTCGTCAATAATCCTCTTAGTTTTTCTTAGCTTTCTCTCTTGTTTTATCTTAATGTTGTAAAGACTATTCTGCCCGCGTAGTTCGGGGTTTTTACTTAGTACTTTGTTTTGACCGCCGTTTTTAGACGATGTATTTGTTGTCGTCTAGTTCGGCAAGTTCGGATATATTAATGAATATGGCTTCCCTTTATCCTGACTTTGAATTTTCCTTTGCTATTTTATTGAGAACTGTTGGGAGTTCGGCTTGTTTCGATTAAGTTTGGAGTTCGTGATGTTACTGTGACGATGCGGACGAACTCGAGGAACTCTTCGAACTTGAATCGCGGTCGGCGGATTGCTGTTCGAAAGAGTGAGTGCGGGTTGGGCTCCGGCTTTGAATAGTGGGCACCGTGGGAGTGCGGGCGAGATGGATCTCGGCTTTTAAGATTGTATTCATGGGGAATACTTAGTTCGATCTCCTGGCCGGGGAGTCGATATATGGAGTTAGTTATAGAAATTAAAAAGATGGGTTTTTATTGGATTTGTTGCTGGACTCGAAATCGAGCTGCCTACGTACCCTTTTGCAAGGGATCAAGCCACTCGTAGGTCAGTTTACAGGGGTGAGTTCGGCCGGAGCCGGACTGGTTTTTTTTTTTTTTTAGTCCGAGCTCGTGGTAGCTGGGACTTAGTAGTAATACCGTTTCAGGTTTGCTGAGTTCCTGGATCGCGGGATCGGAGTTCCGTCGAGCTGCATGAGTTCGTAAACTCCGGGCTTGACGATTCTCATTATCTGATAGGGACCTTCCCAGTTCGTTCCCAGCTTGCCTGCGTTTAGCTCCTCGGTGTTATGGAACACTTTGCGCAGAACAAGGTCGCCTTCATCGAAATGCCAGCCTCGTACTTTCTTATTGTAGTACCGAGCAGCGAGCTTTTGGTAGTTCTGGATTTGGAGAAGAGCTAGACAGCGTTGTTCTTCCAAGGTATCGAGGTTGTTCAGCATCATCTGGTCGTTGAGGTCTGGGTTCTCGGGGAGCATGGAGTATCTTAAAGTTGGAATGCTTACTTCTGCCGGACAGAGGGCTTCAAGTCCGTATGCTAGAGAGAAGGGAGATCGCCCAGTCGATCGTCTGGGAGTAGTTCGATGCGACCATAAGACTCCGTCGAGCTCGTCCGCCCAAGTGCCTTTCTTAGCATCGAGACGTTTCTTTATGCCGTCCAGGATTGTCTTGTTCTTTGCCTCGGCCTGGCCGTTGCCTTGCAGATATCGTGGGGTCGAGAAACTGAGACGGATTTTGAACTTTGCGCACCAATCATTGAACGTTCCAGCAATAAACTGTGGTCCGTTGTCCGTGACAATCTCGTGCGGGACCCGTGTCGACAAATGGTATACTTCCAAACGAATTTTTGCACGTCCAGTGCGGTAATCTCCGAGTATGCTTCGGCCTCAACCCATTTTGTGAAGTAGTCGGTCATAACCAAGATATACTGCTTTTGATTCGTCGATCGGCATAAAGGGCCAACGATGTCCATAGCCCACCGCATAAACGGGTACGGGGCCGTACTGGTTTGCAATAGCTCGGTCGGAACGTTAATCATTGGGCCGTGGCGCTGGCACTTATCGCACTTCATGACGAACTTCTCGCAGTCCGCGTTCATCATCGGCCAGAAATAACTGGCTTTTTTGATTTTCAGAGCGAGAGATCGACCTCCAGAATGATTGCCGCCGGACCCTTCGTGGATTTCGCGCATGATTTCGACTGTATCGTTCCCGGAAACGCAGGCCATGAGTACTCCAGATGCACTCCAACGAAATAGCTTACCTTTATGCATTGTGTAATGGGCAGCCCGGACTTTAAGACGGCGAGCAGCCCACTTGTCGTCGGGGACTTTGCCGTTGAGGAGGTATTCTCGCAGTTCGGCTGTCCAATCTTCGGTGGACTCGCTTGCCTGGCTTTCACTGGTTGATGGACTGTGGAGTCCTTCGTTTATGTGCTCGAAGTCGTGATCGGCGGCTAGGTCTTCTGGATCGTGCTCGGCGCTTTCTTTAAATTCCTGCTCGGCATTCTTGCTCGTCCGAGTCGACTCCTTGTTTTGCGTACCCACCGAGGTCGGATTGTCGTCGTAGTTCCGTCGGCGAGTAGCAACGTTACATTTCAGCGCGGTTTTGATACTCGGTTCCGAGATACTTTCGACAGGGATCCTTCTCTTTAGATGCGGGTCGGAACTGGATGCCAGGGCGGCTAACGCATCGGCGGACAAGTTCTCGCCGCGAGGGATTTTGGTGAGTTCGAACGTCTCGAACTTAGCAATGAGTGTCTTAGTCGCCGTTAGGTATGCGTCCATTCGTTCGTTTTTGGTCGTGTATTCTCCACTTAACTGACTTGCGACGAGCTGCGAATCGCAGAAAGCGTGAAGATGTCGCACGCCGAGCTCGATAGCCAATCGCATCCCGGCAAGTAGAGCTTCGTACTCAGACTCATTGTTAGATGCTGGGAATTCAAGGCGGAACGACTGTTCGAGGATCTCGCCGTTAGGGGACTTGAGGCGGATTCCGATACCCGATCCCCGATGAGATGACGATCCATCGACGTGCAGGATCCATAGCTCGCGAGGCGGCTGTTCGACGACGAACTCTTTGGGGAGTTCGATCAGGAAATCGGCGAGTACTTGGAATTTCATGCTGGTCCGATTCTTGTACTCTATGTCGTATTCACTTAGTTCGACGGCCCATTTCGCGAGGCGACCTGATTGGCTTTGACTATGTAGAATGGTTCGGAGTGGCTGGTCGGTCAAGACCGTAATTGAATGAGATTGGAAATATGGCCGAAGTTTCCGAGCAGAAACTACTACTGCAAGCGCCAATTTTTCTAAGGTCGGATACCTGGCCTCGGCGTCACTTAGCGATTTGCTGACATAAAATATTGGACGCTGTTCTCCCCTATCTTCGCGAACTAGAACACTGCTAACTGCCGATGTGGAAATAGCGATTTATAAGAAGAGCGTCTCGCCGTACTCGGGCTTAGCTAGAATGGGGGGGGGTCGAGAGGTACGTTTTTAGCTGTTTGAAGGCGTCTTTGCACTCAGCGCTCCAGGTATGATGCTTATTACCTCGTAGCAACTGGTAGAACGGCATGCATTTATCCGTCAACCTGGAGATAAACCTGTTCAGGGCGGCGATTCGGCCTGTGAGCTTTTGTACTTCCCTTTCTGAAGTCGGAGAAGGAAGGTCTAGAACTGCGGATATCTGCTTCGGGTTAGCCTCGATGCCGTGCTCGGTGACGATGTAACCCAGGAATTTGCCTGCTGTCACGCCGAAGGTGCATTGGCGGGGTTGAGTTTCATCCCGTACTCGTTCAGAATGTCGAAACACGTCGATAGGTGCGATATATGATCCTTAGCGTGCAGGGATTTAACCAGCATGTCGTCGATGTATACTTCCATCGTTTTTCCGAGCTGACTGGCGAACATGCGGTTCACGAGTCTTTGATAGGTGGCTCCCGCGTTTTTTAGGCCGAACGGCATGACCTTATAACAGTAAATCCCTCGATCTGTAATGAACGAAGTCTTTTCCCGATCATCCGGATGCATTAAGATTTGGTTATACCTCGAAAATGCATCCATGAAAGACAACAGTTCGTTGCCTACGGTTGCCTCTACCAACCGATCAATGTGTGGCAGTGGGAAGCTATCTTTAGGACAAGCCTTGTTCAGGTCGGTAAAGTCGACGCAGATCCTCCACTTTCCATTCTTTTTCTTCACGACTACCGGGTTTGCTAGCCAGTCCGGGTATCGAACCTCTGTGATCGAACCGGCCTTGAGTAACTTTTCGATCTCATCGTTTACCGCTCGTGCCTTTTCGGGTCCGAGCTTGCGTCTCTTCTGTTTGATAGGTTTATATGTGGGATCGATGTTTAGCTCGTGGCAAGTGATGTCGGGATTGATTCCGGGCATGTCGCTGATATTCCATGCGAATGTGGAGACGTTTTTCTGGAGAAAACTAATGAGTGATTCCCGGATACTGTTGTTGAGCTTGGCCCCTATGCCGACACATTTCGTTGGATCTGTTGGGTCAATGCCGACTTGGTCGACCTGGCTTTGCTTGGGTGGACCGAACTGGCTTTCTGCGGCCGTACGTCCGTCCTGAAAGGGGCTTATGACACATGTCCGTGCCATGCTAAGCTTGCACTCGGTGAGATGGCATAATCGGGAGGCGGTCTGGCTTCCTTTGAGGGTGAAAATCCCTGATGGGGTCGGGAACTTGACGCACTGATGGAACGTTGAAGCGACGGCCTTCATGTCGAACAGCCAGGGCGTTCCCAAAATCGCATTGTATATCGCCGGTTTGTTGAGGACCAAGAATTTGATCATTCGAGCCGACCCGCCGACATAGATGGGTATCTTCACTGTTCCTACTGTTCTTGTTTTCTCTCCAGTGAACCCGGTTAATGATTCCATGTAGGGCTTGATCTCAGAGTCCGGAAAATCCATATTCTTTAATGTCTCTCTGAATATGACGTTTACTGAGCACCCTGTGTCGATTAAGATTATGCTGACTTCGACATCTCCGAGCTGGAGTTCGACGACGAGGCAATCATTGTGAAGCATGTGCACTCCCCGCAGGTCGGCTTTGGTGAATAACAGTGGTACGGTTGTGACCGTTGTCTGGGGTTGCGAACTCGACGCTTGCCGACTGTATTCTTTGAGAGCTCGGACGGAGTAGTTGCATGATTCAAGGGCTCCCATAATCATATTGACCTTCTTCCTGGTTTTTGGGACGTTCGGCTCCCTATTAGGTGCTTCGCGGTCTCGTTTAGGGGGAGCGACCTGTTCGTCGTCGGAGTCGGTTGCCTTGGCAGCTTCTTGATTGCCAGGTTTGTTTGGTCACGGGTTCGGCCGCCGAGGTCCCGGTTTAGGCAAATCTGCGGTGTCGATCTCACCCTTGCGGAACTGTTGGAGTAGGAAATCCCTCAAATGTCGGCATTCCTCCGTGCTATGCCCGTATCGCTCGTGATACTCGCAAAAACGCTAACTCAGTGGCGTATCGTCGTCCTTGTGCCATGTGTTCCAGGATTTTGGAGGTCGTCCTGTCCTCTGGTTCGACGGTCCCACTTGGTTTACTACTCCGCGCGGTTTCCCAGGCTGGGCCTTCGCTTCCGAGTTCTCCTTGGGGGTTGGCGTTTGGCCTGGCTTTGTCATTGAATACTGCCGATCCTTGGCGGCTTCTTTTTCTTCTTCCGCGATGAAGATGTTTGACTTATGGAGCGCGTCCTCGAGGGTGAGCGGTCTGTTCCTGCGAAGCTCTTTGTGAAAGGGGGATTTATACCACGTTTTCTGGTACAAAGCCTCGAGAGCGGCGTCATCGTCCACTGTGCAGTGTGCTACGATCTGTTTGAAACGTGCCATGAAGTCTCGGAGCGACTCATTCTCGCCCTGTGATATCTCCCACAGCTCGGAGTTACAAGTTTTCTGCCCGATGAACATCGAGAAATGCTTTGCGAACTTCGTCGAGAGTTCCTTGTAGTTATCGATGGAGTCGGCCTCCAATCTTGAGAACCAGTCTAGAGCAATGCCTTCGAGGTGTTCGACGAACAACTGGCATTGAATCGCGTCCTTCTGTTCGGCCGAGGTGAACTTCACTCGGTTAATTACGATACCGAACGAGGTAAGGAAATGCCTTGGGTCGGAGTTCCCCTCGTACGACTGTAGCTTAAACTTTTCTAAGTTTGGGACGGGGACGTTGGTGATCCGGGAAGTGAACGGTGTTTTATGTGCTTCCTGGATTACACGGTCGATTTCAGGTGCCGAGCTGGTGGCTTGGTGAAACTTTGAACTGATCTCTCGCAGTTGAGCCTGCATTCGCTCGATCTCCAGGTCGCGCGCTGTTGGTTGAGCTCGCACGTGCTGAGATGGGCTCTATGTCTGCTGGTACTGTTGAACTACTGACCGTGCCACTGTGCATTGCGGGTCTCGCTCCTCTTGGAAATCACTAATGAGGTTCCGTCTTCTGATCGGACTCTCTTGCTGTAGGTTGGAGATCTGTGCGGTGAGGGTTGCGAACTTCGCGTCGTTGCTTCTGACCAACTCTTGCATCTGCGCGGCGAAGGCGTTCATAAGCGCAGTTGGATCGAAGGCAGCTTGAGCTCGGTTTGGTGAGGTCTGGTGCGCCCCGCCGCTTGAGCTCGGCTCCGTCCTGATTTGTTGCGCTTCCGATTGGGGTTGTACGGGGCTGCCTTCGCATCCCTCCACAGACCCTCCGACCTGGATGATTCCATCAGCACAGGTCATCTGACTCCCGACCTGAATTGAGGTCGGTTGTCCATCATTACTTGTCATATAGTCCTGGCCGTTTACCGAACCGGCCCCACGGTGGGCGCCAATTGTTGATTATTATATTCAACTATTCAAGGTCGGTCCGGTAATTTGAGTTCGAAAGATCTTAAGCTGATCAGATTTTATTAAGTTCTTAGTTACAATTCGTTCAGTTCGGAGGATTCTCGACGAACTCAATATAATATTCAGGTCTCTATTCTCCGGGTCCGAAAAGATCCCTTCTACAGTAACAATTTTACTATTTATAGTACACAAGCGAGGAGACGTTCTAGGGCTTCTCGTTCAGCTCTCACCGCCTCTTGCTGTTGGGCTTCTCTCTAACGGGCTGCGTTTGTCAGACCAGGCCCATTTTGGCTAAGACCATCGTAAACCGGGGTCAATTGGGCCAGTCTCGGTCTTTAGCCGGTCCAGACCGGGGAGCGGAGCATACCACCAACAAGTAAAACCATCTATATATATGTACCGTACTCTAAGGAATGATGCAATACAAGTTTTTTATTGTAACCAAAAGAGACAAGTGAATAGTATTGAATCAATATAATGTTCTACTTTTAGTCATATACTTGTGCAATTAAAATATTGGAAACCTAGAAACGTAACTTGGCAAATGACAAGTATTAAAGAGGACAGAGTAATTAATCTATATTCAAGCGTTACATAAAATTTTCTTTAAAAAGACCCTCAAAATAATATCACACTCAAATTGTTAAACTATAACATGATTAAGCAGAAACAATGATTTACATTTAAAGAAAAAAAAAGCTATAACACGACAATAAGGGGATTTTTATTAATTGTTTATGAAAGATAAAACATATACATTACAAACATAAACAACAATGAACCACAAAAAAAAAACAACAACAATGAATATGCTGACGAAAAACAAAAGACCGAAAAACTGGAAAAAGACATTTGTCTTAACGATAAATGTCACCCCTTTATTTATTACATTACGAAACAAACAACTTTTTTAAAAAAAAAAATCTCCTTCTGCTTTAAATCTTGACTCTCTTTCCTATTCTGCTGATTTCTTTTTAATTAGAGAGGTTATTACCTGTTTTGACGTCTGGTGTTACAGAACATGTCAACATTGCTGCGGTTAAGGCTGAGTCACCATCCAAAAATTTGTTTCCTGATTTCATCATCTTTACCTCCTCTTTTGAGCATATGAATATTTTCTTCACCATGTTGCAAAACTTGCTGCACGCAAAATCATCCATTCTCATTAAAAACATTTCTAAGATTTAAGTGAGAGATAAAGAAAGATAGAGTAGTAACATACGGCCATGGATCATCTCCAACAAGCATCATATCTCCCTCATCATCAGTGAAAATTATTTCCCATTGATTGCGTGTATGCAGCTCGTCTTTGAGATCAAAGAGTTTTTCCAGTTCGTCGATCAACTGATTATATCCATCAAGAATCGTTAAATCCACAGCTCTTCCTATGGCTACACCTTGCATATGAACCTGTTTAATAACCATATCAAGAACATGTGAACTAATGTTTTCATTTATAAAAGTGTATTAGAGTAAAAATTAAGGATGCTAGTATATATAGTTCAGTTTCTTCTTTTAATAAAGATTATTTTTAATAATACCTATGTTCTCTAATGTTTTAGTTGTACACTAAAAAATAATGATTATTTAAAATACATACCTTGATTCGGCTTCTAGTAGACTTGCTTTGGATTTCTTTTGGTGATGCCCGAGTTTGGATTTGGTCACAATTTTTTTCCTTAGTGATTTTGCACATTTCGGATTTTTGGTATGAGTCAATCTGTCTTATAGGATCTTCTGTTTCTCTCGGAGACGTCAGATCAACTCCAAACAATCTGTAATTAGCAGTGGTTACAGCAGTTGTCATCTTTTCTTTCACTGACATAACCATTTCATTGTTATAGTTTGGTTTGGGCATGGTAGGGACTGAGTAGCCTATCGGCCAACCAGATGAAATGTTTGAACTATCAGTTGCGTCACAATAACTAAGCGGAGGAACACTCATCGGGAAGTTCACGGTTGATTGTCCAATTTCTTGGCCTTGAGTCAATGTAGGAGGCCACAGATTTGAACCTACAAATATAAATTAAATGAGCATAGTTTCATTATTAAGTTTTACTTTATTAAAAATTATTGGTTTACTGGTTTCTTTAGCTTGGCGTGAACGTTTGTTTTTGAGCAAAGCTGACTGGTGAACGTTTGATGAAGATCCCATATGCTCAATTTCCCATGATGAAACTTTATTAGGTCTTGGAATTAATGCAGGCTCATCCCATTGTACCTACAAAAAACAGAGTTAGTGAATGTTATTTATTACTCTTTTGAAATGATATTCTAATATAATGTTATAAAGTGGTTCTAAGAAAATCTTACTTCTAGGCATCGCCATTCTGAATCCCGCCAATGAGAGGAGAAATCTTTCTTGCCAATTATTGTTCCAGAATATCTTTTTTAATGAAAAAAAATTTAGTAAATCATATTTTGAAAATAAATAAAAAGAAATAAATGTTCAAGTTATACCTTATAACTGTAAAATCATAATTCTCAAATCGCATCGTAAATCTTGAACCCACATAGAACTTATTGTTCACTGCATCTACAACTTTGTCGAAATTGACGATGAATTGGCTTGACCTGATATCACCATAGCAGTAACAAAAAATATAAGCATACTTGTTTAAGAAAACTGAATCCCATGAATTTTTACTAGAATAACAAAGTGTTTTTTTTTTCATTACCTCAGCTTACAAAATACAATGAACATAGATTTGGTATTAATAGCATTCATTGCTGTAGCAGTTATTCCATGGTGCATACTCTCTTTTGAAATTATCGATAAAGGTATACTGCGTTGTTGATGAACTGCTCTTCTGATTCCAACTCGTGACTCCCCATTTTCTCCTCTAGAACAAGAAACATAGTTAAAGTCCAAAATCCAAGAAAAAAAGATGTTAAAGGGAAATATAGATATATACCTAAGGAATATAAAAGAGTCACCAGTGACCAATCTTTTCGATGTTGCGAACCCACTCCAACCAGTTGTGAAAATATGCCTCAATGGAGAACCTATTAAGTTGATTGTTTACAGATAAATGAAAAATCTGTAGTCACTAATCAAAAAGTTTGATATGAAAAAAAATATTCATCACCTCTAAAGATATGTTTAAATTTCCATTCACAACCATGAAGATCTTTAGCAACTATTTCTTGACTTGGTGTTGGCTGAGACATATCCTAAATAAAAGTTTAATACAAAAAGTCATATAGAAGCTTACAATTTGAGAAACTATGTTATTTTCTTAGGCTCAGAAACTAAGTGAAAATACCAATGGAGGTAGACATTCTACAGCGTGTCTCTTTATTACAGATAATCCACCGTGTGTGCTGGTATCAGAAGCAGTTAAAACTTTTATGAAAGAACTAACTTTGATTCTTTCATGATTGACATTAGAGATAGGGATTTCAACTTCCTAGAAAATTACAAATTAAAAAAATCGCGTAAGAGGGATTAGAAAAAAAAACTATGAAAATTATAAATAAAATTTGAAATTTGCTACTCACAGCTGTATCTGGTAATAAAGCAATTTTTGCAAAAACCTCATCTGTCTCGTTCTCCACCTAAAATCAAGAAAAAAATAAGTAATAAATTACTTATTTATCATGAGAAAATACATACAAAAATTTAATATTATTGATAGTTTAAGCCAATAACTCATATGTATTCCCTGAAAAAAAAAATCAATATCATAGAGGTATACCTTAAGTTGAATGTCAATAACACTGCATCCAATTCTTGAAGGAATATCAAAAATTGGTCTCAATTGAGATAACTCATCTTTTGTATGTGCCTCAAGCTGAAAATGCCATCAAATTACATAGTAAGTTTCACAAACTAAAACAGAGGAAGAAAACATAAAACTTAGAAGGATGGATAATCAGAAATAAATTCACATGTTCAATGTGCCCTTGCGGAAAGTAATAAACTTTTTCTCCAAATTTTGGAAGATCAAACAAAGGTCCAGCAGATAGCTTCCACAACTCATCATACAAATAGCTCTCAACTATTAAACAAAAAAAGGAAAATATAATCATTAATAAATAATCTTGATAAATTAAAAACTTAACTCGAGTCTTGAATTATCTATACCTGGAAATTCATATTCTGCATCCATAACTTGGTTATTCTCCATCAGCTCTTATCCAAACACTGGTTTTTAACTCCTACTTCCGATATAGGATCATAACACAAAAAAACCCAACAAAGCCTAAATAACTTTTGATTTACATGGTACTTTAATTAAAAAGTTCTAGAAATTTTGTAGGTTATTTTTAAAATGTGCATAAATTAGCTTATTAATTTCTTTTTGTTTTTCATTTATTTTAAAATATTGTTAACATATGCATAAAAATATGTTTGTTGTTTATTAAATCAGATTGTTCTATGTAATTACCACCATAAGTTTGAAATAAAGCAAGAGATAAAAAAAAACTTATCTCGAACAACAACAAGTAAAATTTTTAGTAGGTAAAAAAATGTAAATTTAGATTTTATGTATTCGACAAAATATAAAAAATGTAGATTTATGAATTCTAAGACAATAAAATATCATTATTAGTGATAAAATAAAACCAGATAATTAGTATGCTACCTTTGTTTGATTTTTTTTATGTTTCTCAAAGATATTCTAAACAAGTTTTCCTTTTCTTTTTTACCCAATTTTTTTTTTGACTTCACTCGATCTTTCTTTATTTTATGTTTTATGAACTTGATACGTTTTACGTATTTATACTTGAAAGTTTACCAGATCTTACATTAACTTTGTTAATTGTGATTTTTTGACTATAACTTTCAGCAGGTTACTAAAAAATAAGTCGGGTCAAACATGTATCTTTTAGAAATATCGAAACTTCTTTAATACCAATATAATTATGTTTCCAAAATACATATGCTATAAAAAGAACGAGTAGACAGACAAAACTAAATTGATCTATCTTCAAACATACGAGTAAACGATGTTCCTGGGAGCATTATGCCTAAGGCAGAGTCTCTCAACTCTTTACTTAAAATGGTACCGATTATAACAAATCTTTTTGTCAAAAGATCGATTGTTAAATTTTTTTGGTGAACTATATATATAGAGAGCTGATAAGTTTATATAGTCTTCAGAGAATGATGTCTTTTTCCCAATCTTGTAAATAAGTTGGAAACGATTAATTTGATATAGATATGGTATTTTCGCTCTATTTTATAGATTATTTGTCTTTCAAAACTTAGGACATATTGTTTACTCCGAATTTTTGGAGATAAGTTCATTTTCTCTGATTTGGACAATTAATAATGCCGGCCAAACAACAAACTTTTACATATATTTTCACTTCACGAAAACTAACAACTAACAAAATTTAGTGGCAAACAAACTATATATCTGATGTCGTATTTGAATATGATACTAATTAGAAAATATATATATATATATATATATATATATATATATTTGTTATATATTTCTACTCATATTGATGATCCGTGAATATTACTTCAGATAGTAAAATTATAGTCTTTAACTTTCTTACATGATAAATTTGAACGTTAAAAAATAAGAGGGTATATAATCTATGCAACCATAATTATTTTACAGAATTTCAAAATTTATTATGTAAAAAATGTGAAATAAAACGGCATTAAGCCATACATAAAGAAAAAAAAATACTATAAGAGGTTCCAAAGCTCGATGAGACATTTTTCCTATTGGGAGTTAACATGACCAAATAAATATAGTCAACATTGATAATTTTTTATAATTTATATGAAGGTAAAAAATATACATATTTAACAGAAAATTTGTGAAAGTGATTGTCCATATAAACTTTACATGCATCATGCATGACAATAAAATTAATCTACTGAAACGTTTTCTTCGACTTGTATTCCGAATCGAGCTCATGCAGTATTGCCATAAACAAATTAATTTCTCCTTAATTACTTTTATTTATTGTTAATGGTATATCTGTAGACCGTAATCCTCCCTAAAATAAAAACATACTCCTTTCAAAGAACACATGTACATAATCGTTTAGAGTTCAGACATTGATTAATAGATCTAGTAAGTTAATAAGCCATTAAAAGTTAAATCATGGAAAAGGACAAAAGGGTCCATAGCTCAGTGGTAGAGCATTCGACTGCAGATGGAGAGGTCACCGGTTCGAACCCGGTTGGGCCCTTAAAATATTATTTTTCGCCTATTATGAACTCTTTGACTGTCAGCGAGTAGCTTTCTCTCATTTTTTTTCTTTCATTTAACCCGTGAATGATTAATGAAATTTAGGTCACGGGCTCTCTTAAGTCGTGGCTGATAATGATATATTCCTTCCCTACACACAAATAGCAAAAATAAAATTAACATTATCATCCCTAAGCTTTTTTGTTCTTCATGAAAATATCATCCATAACGGACCATACGTTGACAATAAAAAAAGAATTATAACGATAATTATTTCTAAAGTTAATAGCTTATTGGTGCAACTCCAAAACTAATAAACGGAATCAAACACATTATTGGTGCAACCAGCAACCCCACGGGTCATATTAACTATTTGTCCTTAGTGTAAATACGTCTATTTCTTGTATTATTATGATATTTTGTATTATATATATAATATATATATATATGTTACTATGTATACAGGCTTGTATGCATGCACATTTTTTTAGAATTGTGAAGAAAATTCACATTGTATATTCCGAAGATATTCACTCAGCTTCAGACATACACATGCATTATTATCAAAAATGCAACTATGTATATTGATGTCATATTAATATGATTAAATAGAAAAGAAAATAGCGCGAGTGTAAGAGAAAAACAAAAGACAAAATTTTAAAGGATGAGAGGATAAGTATTATACAAACAGCGAGGAGTATCACATGCACTGATTAGAGTGTTAAGAGACAACGCAGAGACTGTTCGATCAATCCTTGTCTGAGAGTTACGTACTCTTCTATTTATAAAAGCCATCATGAACCAGAAGGACTCAAATCAAACTCAAAGTTTCGTTTCGAACTCTCTCTGTGTTCTTTTATTCCTTTGTTTCATTTTTAGTCTCTGTGAAGATGGGGAATTGCTCTCAAAGAGCAGTATCCGACGGTGGTGGTTCAGTTACCGTAATTCAGACAGATTCAAGAAACATCATGGAAGAATATTACAGAAACCGGGGGTGTAGCTCGTTGCCAATAACCAGGGAGAAAACTCTAGGGTACCTTGTTAGACAAGGTACTTTAAGCCCTAGAACAGTTGGGCCAAAGATACAAGTGTCGCCGCAAAGAAGAAACGGAGTTTGGAAAGCGAAAGTGGTGATCGGAAGCAAACAGCTTGAAGAGATTTTGGCGGTTGAAGGCAATACACACGCTTTGATTGATCAGCTCCGGTTTGCTGCAGCTGCAGCTGAAGCTTCTTCAAACTCTGCCTCAGAGATGGTTCGAGGTAGAAGAAACTTATCGTCCGGATCCCGAAAAAACAGTGACACATACTTCTGTTAGGTTTGATGATCACAGATGTTTTCTTTTTTTTTTTTGCGAGATTTCTCATTTCTAATCCTTGTGAGCAAAAAGAGTATATTGTAAAGCAAACCCGTTTCAGAAATGAAAAAGTATACAAAGAGTTGTATCCAATTCAGTTTTTGGTTCTTTTTTTTTTTTATATGCTTTTGTCTCAAGTCCGGATTCGGTTTAGGAAGATTTTCAAAGAAATTTAGGCTTTAGTCGGTTTATAAGTTGGAGGGCTAGTTTGGTTTTCCTTACGGTTTGTTTGGATATATAACAAAGTTAAACGGAATCGGATTGTTTACTTCTGAATTCGTTTTCGATTTTGTTAGAATCAGTTAAATGGATAAGCAAGCATACTACTACTGTGGAAGCACATTACGACCAATTCCGGAAAAAAAAAACGCAGGTACATAAGACAATAACATCGGCACCACTAGATTACGCAGACAATTAACACATGTTTAGAGAGGAGAATCACATGTTCTTCAGACACGAGATTCCATTTTCTTGACAGCTTTTTCGATGTCTGGAATGTTTTCCTTGAACGTTGACCATTGTCCATCTGTTAAGCTTATTCCTGGATACATTATAAAAAAATACATTGTCAAGTTGCTTTTAAGAACAATGGATATCTTTTTTTAATAGTAATTAACCATCAATAGAGCAGATAATATGATGAGTACAAAGTGTAAAGCTATATCTAAACCCAAAGTACGATTCTCATAAGGATATAACCGAATCCTATATCATGAGTCAACAAGAGAATCATCCATGTCATACATACTAAGTCAAATCTGTTCAGGCAAAATGGTTTCCAAATAGCTAGGCTTTCTAGTTTCTAGTATGTACTAAAATGGAACTTGATAAACTCATGCCTATATAAACTCTCAATCCCATTGGCTTCGAAATTCACTTTGATGTAACTCAAAAGTGAACTTTGAAAGGAAATGTTAAATTTTTGGCTCACATTTCACACATAATATGCTAAATGGAAGAAGCAATTCAAACACCCAAGTCAAGAATGTAGCTAAAAGAATTTCCAAAATGAGAGGAGCAATTTCTGGTTTTCCAAACAATTTGTTTTTACAAGAGAGCTTAAAGTATGTACCTTTAGAAGTAGGAAGTTCTTTGCCGTCTTTCTTGTAATACTCTCTAATGGAAACCAAAGTCTTTCCTCGAAACTCCTGAATCGTCACTCTTCTCTTATCCGAAAGCTGACCAAAACCCCACAAAATCGTATAATAAATCAGAAACAAACATTCGACTAAGTATGAATTCGAATTTGAGAAAAGAGTAGTGAACAAAATTTGAAACCGAACCCGGCAAATGATGAGATCGCCGTCATCGTCGAACTCTTTGTTTCCCTTAGGACCTTCCTTAGATCTATCTTCTACTTCTTCATCTTCCTCTTCTTTCTCCGGTTGTTCAGATTCTTTCGATTTCTGCTCTTCGAGGAATGAATCCACGACGAGTCGTACGTATGCCTTGAGAGGTTTCTCTGAGAGATTGATGCCGAGTCTCTCCGAAGCGAGATTACGAACCTTGAACTCCGTCATCTCTGTCATGTCCGATTCACTCAGAATCTCTCGCACCGTTTTCTCGATCTTTTCCTTCGTCTCTGTCTCCATTAG
Source organism: Eutrema salsugineum (assembly GCF_000478725.1). Classification (NCBI taxonomy): domain Eukaryota; kingdom Viridiplantae; phylum Streptophyta; class Magnoliopsida; order Brassicales; family Brassicaceae; genus Eutrema; species Eutrema salsugineum. The sequence goes on along the minus strand of NW_006256756.1, from coordinate 5,930,814 downwards.
GGTTTTTTTGAGTGAAGGGACTTCTCAGAATGTTTCGTCGGTGTTTGTTTGAAACCGGAGATTAAGCCAAATCGGGTAATCGGAGATTTCCTGGGCTTATTATGTTCTAGTTTCCGTTCAAACGACGCCGTTTCACCGTTTCAGCGATCCTACGTGGCATCCACTATGTCATTCTCGGTGTCGGTACTCGGTACATGTGAAAAATTTGCTTACGTTAACCAAAAATCTTAACCGGAGTAAGCTTCTTCGTGTGACGTGTAAAAAACATGTGAACTCGAAAAGTCGACATCAGTCCTAGGCTCTTGAAGGCGTAACTGCTGAATAGCAGAAATAATGTTGCAGAATAAAATATTCTATGTATAAGTTATTTTTCTGCTTAATGACTTTTATTTTGTATTTTAATTAAGCAAAAACGTATGTTACATTTTATTTTCATTCTACAAAATTTTGTTAATCAAAATCACTTTTAACGCAGTTCCGCAAATTATCAATCCTAGCGCTGTTAAGTCTGTATAAATGGCCTCTATTTAGTTGCAGATTTCAATTGGTTTACGTAAACAAACAATTACTGGATTTAATAGTAAGAGTGTAGCACCTCAATGTACTGAGTCCTGTACAAACTGTTTGCGATACTCTTTGAATCAATTTCTCACCATTGGTTAAATCCCAAAACCCAAATAGAAATTAGCAGGAAAAAAATTAGAGCAACAATTGAAGAGCAACTGTAGAAAAAGCATTCAGTACATCGTTAAAAATCAAATTAATAAACACTATTTTTAATCTAATAAGATTTCCAATACGCAGTTCCTTCTTCCTTATTTTTTAGGTTCCCTTATAAAGGAAACCAAAAAATGAAAAGAAGAGAGGGAAAACAAAACTAAAAATATTAATATCATTCATTAAACCTGTTGATTGACGCCATCGGTGAGCATCACTGAGCTGTGGTGATGAACCATGTGCCACCTCCCATTGTGGAACTCAAACACATTGGTGATGAGGAATGGACCAGCGTCCACATTCAGGTATGCTTTCATGGTGACCCAAGCCATGTCTGTTAGTATCCGACTCCGAACGTTGTGGACCTGAAAGTCAAACCCTTGTTCCCAGTTGAAACAAAGTTCCCAGCTTTGCATCACTTCGTTGTACCTGCACATTTTGAGGAGTCGATTCATACCAATGATCGATCAATCTCGCTTAATGTAAAGATCTCGGGGAAGATGTATCTACTGATCTAAGGCTAAGAATGTAATGGTGTAAAGCAGACTCAAAACTATAGAACCGCATTACCCATTTTTGATACATAGCAAAGGGAAATTGCTGATATAATCTAAATTCTCTTAGAGCTACTGTGGAGTTACCACTGTTAACCATGTATGCTATAGCTGTAAATACTCTTATTATTTTTTTTGCTTTGTCAAACTACACTGTTAACGTGTTGTATACTAGGAACTGCACGAGTGCATTCTAATACTGAGTCCAATGCATTCCGCTAGTATACACAAACTCAAAGAGCACCTAAATGACCCATCTTACACATAATATCGTAAAAGCACATAACCAAAACCGTTACTGAACATGCTAGGTTCACATTAGGGTGACAGAACAAAATGCAGCCGTAACAAAAACGATAAATATTTCATGTATTCCTCAAAAGGAAAAGGAAGGGGAGAAATGTGTAGTTGGTACCCAGAGAAAAGTTCGCCTGAGGCATGGATGCACTTCACATAGTCCGAGTTCAGCCATAATTGAGCCATTTCTTGAAGAGACCTCTCTCTGATGATATTGAAGAATTCGGTATTCACACTAATGATTGCTCTAGTAGCTGCATAGTATGCTTTCCACCCATTGACTGGTGTTACACTAACTTGTTCCAGCGTAAAATCCTAGTAGAAACGAGCAAAAAAAGCAAGACAACGATCAGCAAGTTTGTCCAATAACCACTCTAAGGCAAACATTGGCCAAAAGAGTGAATACAAACTATCATTCATCTAGACCCTCGTGAAGCCGGAAAACGCTAAATAGATATCTTGAATAACGTATCGAGACAGTAAGCATATAAGCCGATATATCATAACGATAGGCTAGCAAATCAACCCATACGTTAGTGGTTGAATACTCTACGCTACAGAAACATGGATAATCAGTACTCTAGCATAACTATCACATGTCACGAGTCCTGAATTTTTGTTCAATAAGTGTTTTAAGATAGTTTACTTATGTGTTAATCTCTCATTCAGCAAAAAGAACTGAAAACAAATAATTCCAATGAGCTTAAAACTGTGTCTCATCTCAAAACTGTCTCTTAAACCAATTTTTGCAAAGAACTAAACCTAGAACCAGAGATACTAAGACAATTGCAAAATCTCCATTCGTAAACTAAAACAAAAGATTGCGATTTACAGAAAACATATGAGAAATGAGTGATAACGGAGTCCAAATTACCTTGTGATAAAGGGCCTTCCAAGCATTATCGTCATTAGCAGCCTTCCTCATCAAGGAGTTCGTCATGGACAAGCGGCAAAGACTGGGATAATCCAAATAACTGAGCGCGTGGGTTGTAATCTCAGGAACCAACTGCTCCATCATGGACACTCCGGGCTTATCATCCGTGAACACCGCCACAACATCGGCTCTCTCTCCTCCGACACCAAGAGGCACGGAATCTGCGTTTCCGTTCACAGTACCGTTCGCTAGCGACGTCGACGGCATAGGTTTATCCAGATTTATATTCCGGTGAGACGCGAAGAGAGCGAAGAGTAGGGAGAAAAACGATTGCGATTGGTACTGCGATTATAAAGGAAAAAGAGAAGCTGATTATGCGACGAGAAGGAGAGAGGAAGTTAGAAGGGATGATTTCCATTGATTAAGGCATGAAAACTTCGTAAAAATGAACATAAATACCTTGAGAAGAAGCTTTGAGAGTGACGGACTTAGGGCTTGTTGGAGTTTCGCGGAGCACTTCTCTTCTTCTGCCGAAACCCTAGAAATTGAATCGGAAATTTTTTTGGCAAGACGAGGAATGGCGATTTGCACAGCTTTTCGTCTCCAACTCCGTAACTGACCATCGCAAAATGTTTATCAATGTGTGTCACTATAGCAAATAGCCTTAAGTTTCAAGGGCATTATAGTAACTGAACACGTAAGTTTTTGTCAAAAATGCGTCATTATAGGAAGTAGCCTTAAGTGCTAAGGACATTTTAATAATTTCAGTAAATACGTAACCGTTTTAAAACTTCTCTCAAGAACCGAGTCGGGTTAGCCCAAGAGGCTTTTTAAAAGCCCAATAGTGCTTCATATTCCTTGTAACACACGCTATTTTCTCTCAAACGATATCGTCTTTTACACTTAGGTATTTGTTGATTATTATCGACGATTTGACTTGCTGGTTTTAGGTTAATCAGTGACCTAATCTGGGAATAATCTGGGAGCAATCTCTAATACAATAAATATATCTTCATATCTTCATATATTTGTTTCAAGACCTCGTAAACAGGTTATGCAATGGCCTGACAGAAGATAGAATCTCCAAAGTTCGTGGAGGAGACAAATAGATAAATAAAAACCTATTTACGTCTTAATACTGAGCTACTTGTTTCCTTCATCATCTTATTTACGCATCTGCTAGTCATTTAGACTTGTCCTTGTCCTTGTGGTGAGCTCCCGAGGAAGAGGAAGCGGCGGTTTCAACATATTGCTCGGCCAGTTTCTTGATCTTGTCGCCTTCTTTGATCAAGAAATTAGCACTCTTGGCTTTGCTGTGATACTTCATCACTTTCTCTGAGGTTTTAGTCACTGCCCATCTGTATTGCTCCACGTTTATCACTCCGCTCTTACACAGTGGTCTGATATGTTCTTTGATGTATGCTTCCACCTAAAAAAAAAGAAACAAAACGGTAATCAAAAAGGGATTTTTACATGAGGAATTTAACAGATTTTATTACCTTCTTGGTGACGGAGTTAGTGAACCCATCAGCTTTGCTTTTCTCTTCTTTCGACGGCTTCTCGCTTGGATTACACTTTTGAATCCTTTTGGGAAGTTTTTTCTCTTGAATGGACGGCTTCTCAAAGTTTGAAGCGATGAATTCTCTGTGCGTGTTGCTCTCGCACTCTGAATCAGGTGCCTTAGCTTGAATACCGTTATCAGCAGATCCTTCAATGAGAGGTTTCTCAACTAGTTTCTCTGTACCAGGTCCGTACAGTTCTTCACATTCAGCTAGAGAAAGGATCTCACCTCCCTCTCCCTCTCCTTCTCCCTCGCCCTCGGCCTCAGGCTCAGGTACAGGCTCCATAGGAACAATGCTCTTCCCGTCTTCTTCGCCATTTCTGATCTCTTTCTGGTTCGCAGTAGTTTCTTCATTCCCCAAGACTTCGGATTGGTTTATAACTTTATCAGGTTGAACAGTGGAGAAAACTACTTTCACCTTAGTCAAACCTTTGTCCGGCAGTGTTTCTGAAGCATTTGTAGCCATCGTAGCACCGATATAGTCTTCCTCATCCAACTCATACTCAAAGTCCCCAAAGATGTCTGTATCAGGAATGGTTCCTGTGTCCAGTACATTATCTGGGCCTACGTCCCTGGCTTTGTCCAAGGAACTGTCTCCATTATGTGGAGGAACTTCCGTTGAATGGGTCGGGCTGTTTGGTGGTGAATCAACAAGACCTGCTGCTCTGAGCGCTTGAAGGATGGCTGGATCTTCTGATTCTTTATCACTGATATCTTCAGTTCCGTTATTAGCCAATGCTGATGAAGAATTTGGTTCTACGGCATTATTTTCCATTGCTTTGCTCTCTGAATGGTGCAGTATTTCTTGTGAGCATAGATTCAGGTACACAACTTTGCAACTTGATTTGTCAGCGATCACTTTCTCGATATTTATAGCATCAGCAACGGCTAGTTCTGTCGCTGCACTTCTTCGAACATCCAGAAGATTTTCTTTCTTCAAGAAATGTTCTGTCAAGCGATATAGTTGCGCCTGCAGCAAGAGTGATTTACTTATGAACAAAAACAAGCACATGCGGTAATAATAATAAAGCTAGCGATTCCACGAGTTGTGATGTTGGTATAGTTTTTCCAGGCAATTCAATAATAGATTAGCCCGAGATCTGCTTCATATATGTAACCGTTATAGAAGCACACATGAAGATGAAGCTAATTGGCAAGCATAAAATCTTACGATTTTGATCTACAAATTTTGGGCCAAAGGAAAATAATCTCACAATCTTATCAAACATAAATTGAAGCAGATCTCTCATAGCTCAACTTATTCTACCTTTAAACCCAGAACTAACAAGAATAACCTCTCCTTCATTGTCTGGAACTCAAGTAACTTATTATGAACATAGAACAAATCAATACCACGAGGAACTAGAATTTAAGTAAAGAAAGAACTAATCACGTACCTGCCTAACTGCAACAGAAACTTTATTATGGCGACTGGTTGCAAGAGCTGGCCTCATATCAGCTGGAAGTTGAGCCTGATAGCAATCATAGAAAGAAACAAGCAACAATCTCAAAACACCAGATTTGTTAAAAGCGAGAAAGCAAAGGCTGAGAATTACACACCAACAATGGATAATTCCCTTTGAGCTCGGGAGAGCCTTCTTTGTCTTCGCTTGAGTTGTTGCCTGCTATAGCTTTCTTCCTTGCAAGAACCTGCAATGCCCATTTCCTTTTGTCTTTCTTCAGATCATCTGACGTCTCCATTATAGACTGTTTGTTTCCCGAGTTTGTTTTTGATAGAGCAGCTTTTGAGCTGCTCCCCTTAGTATCACTGATTTTTGGTAAGGTCTTGTCCGCTTCTGTAGTTTTTGCACTGTTTTGAGAGGTCCCTGATTCTTTTGATGCCGAAAGAGGCTTGATATCATGATTTCTCGGGAACACTGAGGTATCTGCCAAATATAATCGGGAGAGAATAGGATTTGAGGCCTGTGGGGGTTCAGACGAAACGTTTGTTTCGACGTCAGCTGGTTTTTTCTTCAAGAGGCTAAGAACAGACTTCAAAGTCTCAATCTTTTCAGGCTTTCTAGTTTTTATGCACCGATGCTTCCAAAACTCGACTTCACAATCCCGGTGCCATGCAGTTCTCCGCTTCCCATTTGAATCTGCATAAATTTTCTTCGTGAGATTCTCTCGAACTTTTCCTTTCTGCAGCATCAACTTCTTCGCCTTTACTGACAAAGCCGGAATTTTTCTAGGTGTATCATCACTTTTAGGTCCTGCGACAGCAGCTCTGAAGGCAGCCAAGAGTTTTGGATCAAATTGGTTTGTTCTGATGTCTTCCATTGATTTATTACGAACGGCCTCTCTTATTTCTTTCCTTAGTTTCTCAACCAGAACCAGTGACTCTTTATCATCTTCCGGTGTCCTCTTAATCTTCTTTACCCTCAAACCAAGAGCATTCTCTCCTTCTAAAGACTTATCCGTAATATTTGGTCGCATGGGTTTCTTTTTACGCCCAGTTCTTTTGATAATGCTGAATATATCAACAGTCGTATTATTTGAAGGGGATCTGCTCTCCTGGTGAATGGCAGCTTTTTCTTCTATTTCCTCAAGTTTTGGTTCGACAAGTGGTACTGCAATCTCAGCCTTAGTTTCCGAATTGCCATCATTACCACTGGTACAAAAATGCCACAGCGAAATAGCAACCGCTCAAACATTTGACACAAAGCAGAGTAAAGAGGGAATAAGGTACCAAAAAACAATATTTCATCTGTGAAGCTGACCTGCAATCTGTATGCTTTCTCTTTAAGCTGATAACACTAGCAACATCAGAACTGGATATGGCTGTACTGGAAAGAGCTGGAAAGCACATTGCAGCATGTAAGACCATGTTAAACTATGCAGATTCAGGCAATGATCCAATTACATGTGACCATGAAACATGAAAGAAAGCAGAAGGTAAACAGGAGAACAAAGGACAGAATGTTTCTTACATTCTTGAACATTTACAGGTTGACGATCTTTTTCTACAAGTCCTGTACGGGGTACAGTTGCACAAAAGGCTAAATTATCACCCAGCAGCAACAAGGGACAAAGCATGTTGAGAATCTATACGTGTCAAGAAAGTGCAACTAAGCCTTAGTGAAATTTGTATTACAAATCAATATACCTGCGCTATTCTCCACGTGTGCAGCAAACAGTTTCTGATTTGAATCAGATGGTATTTCAGATGATACATCATGAGGTAAGGATTGCGTGAACTCCAGTTTCCCTGGGACATGCTCTGTATTTTTCTTCTCACGACATAATTCCAGATGCGAGCTATCAGGGTCTCCGTCCATCGTAGCTTGAACTGACAAAGTGGTGGTATCACTTGGTTTCATAAGCCACTCGTCTCCTTTGACTGTTGATACGACAAGAGCTGTTTCGCCATCATCGGCAACTGTAACTGAAAAATTTCCTGAGTAAACAGCCTCGACTGAGCATCCGCTAGTTGTCCTCTCAGAATTATCCAGGGGCTGTCTTGTCTCCATAGGTGAAGCATCAGGTTCAAGTGCTTTTTCACTAGAGAGACATCTGTGGAGACAAAGCAAAGGAAGAGACACTTTGACAAGATTGCTGAAAAATATAGAGAAAGGAGGGATAATATGCCTATGTATTAGATATCACTCAGATTAGGTACGCTGTATGTTTTCTAGTTAAACATAAGAGTGGCACGCGGGAAAGATTAAGCAATTCATTAGAAGCTCTCCCATAAAAATATGTATGCCTAATAGGCTAATACTAACAGAGACAATACAATGAAAGTGGCGCTGGATTCAACAATCATATATCATCGATACGTGAATGGAACCTACCTCGGACATACCCATGTATCCTCTGATGCAATTTCAAGATCAAACCCCACACAAATTGCATGATACCTGTTAGCACATAGGGCAAAGCAACAGTTAGAAGATAACTATCGTTCATACATCTAAGACCATATAACAATGCTCTAAAGATGAACAATCTAGAACAACATAAAAGGAAGAACATGCACGTCTAAGATTAAAAAGTATCTTTTGTCGTTTACATGTCATATTATAGTGATCGCATTTAAAAACCGGTAGGGCAACTAAGCTTTAAACACAATAATCTTCATTTTAAAGCATAGAAGACGCAAACATTATGGCACTGTACCTACTTAAAGAGCATCAGAAGTTCACCAGTTGATGAACTTCAGTGATCCAACAAAGCAGGTAATACAACCAACATGAGACTTTACACATAAAAAAACAATATCCATGGTAATGATTACCATGTATCACAAGAATCACAAGCAATTGATGTATCGAGGTTGGAATCCCCTCCTATGTAACTGAAGCTGTTACGGATCTTGCAAAGATCTCCATCTAAACAGATAACTGCCTACAAAATGATTAGAAAAGCTTAGCGTACTTTGTAATGGCCAGGAGAACCCATATCTAATATACTTACATTTTCGTCAATATAGTGTGACGGAGAAGAGACGCCGTCAGTCTCCTCCTCAATGCACCAATCTTCATCTCTGCATGTATTTGATAGTTTAGCTTAACGTCAGCAGTTAACAACAGTATTTTCAGCACATACAGTAATCTATGGTACACAACCAACTTTTCAGTCACTTGATCATGTTATGTCATTTAGTATCAATTTATTCACGATAGGCCGTTCATAGATAAAGACAAAGACACCACTTAGATTGTTCAGGCAAGTAAAGTTCATCACAGTAGCAAACACGAGAAAAACAAAAAATAAAACCATGAGTATAGTACCCTGATAACGAAGCCTCATCAACCTTGCTGCTTTCACCTGAATCATTCACCTTCAAAATTAAAACCGAAAACTCATTACCTAATCCAAGAGCTCCACTTACAAAAATGATGAGATATGTCCAGATAAGAAACAGGCATGAGATTTCTTACAGGGACACATGTAATCAACTGAAACTCTCTCTGACAGAGAGGGCACAGATTCATAATCGTAGACCAATTATCAATGCATTCAAAGCAGAACCTGAATATTATCAGACATAGACACCAATTATCAGTCTGCTCCTTGACAAACAACTTATTAAGCACAAATCAGGATATAGAAAAAAATAATACTAGAAGAGAAACATAAGCTATTACCAGTGCTGACAACAATCAAGAACACCTCTATCAATGATTATATCCATGCAAATCCCACATCTCTCCCCTTCAATTCCAGCCTCATCCTGTAGAAAGAAACTAAAATCAAAACGAGAACTAATAACGCACAATCACAGTTTGTTAGATGAAATGCTTGATGTATCAGCTTCTGTTCATGATTCAAACTATGAAACTACATATCATTTACACCGGAAACTACAAGTTTCGAGCTCCAGGTTTAAAAAAAAAAAAAGGTGGACCCATAATTAGTTCAACGAAAAGCGAAGAAAATAGCATAGAAAGTCGAACTTTACACTAACATTATGTCCAACTTCAGCAGCTTCGTCTTCAAGCAAATTATTAGCTTCAAAATCGAGCTCCATTTTCTGAAAACAAAAAAAATCGCGGACAAAGTGATCAAAGGTGAAATTGATTCCCTCCGAAGAGGACGAACCGTAACTAAAAATTCAGGTGAAATTTCTTCTGTACCTACCTCGGATCAAAAGACTACGAAACTGAGAGGAAAATCTTAGAACCCAGGGTGAAGAAAAAAAAAAATCTTCGAGGAAATTGAAAAAGGCGAAGCAGCGGAAATAGGAAGGTTTCTCTAACCAAGGGCAAAACGGGAAAAAGGTGTGAAATTTCAGGGAAGGTGAAGATGACGTCACCTCCTAGCCTAGCCAAGAGACTTTTTGAGTTTTTGAGGGTTAAAGGAGAAGAAGCGAAATTACGTCTTGGTCTCGCTGAGGAATAAAATTTTCCGTTTATAAAAACGAAAGATGGACCACACGTGCTTTTTTTATTCACCTTTCTGGGGTCAAATAATATTAACTTTCTGTTTCATGTGGGCCACTTACGCAAATTTACCATTAAATTGAGCCCAACGTTATAAAACTTATCAAAATTAACTTGAATTCAGATATCTTTTTATTTATTTTATTTTTAGCCACGTACTTTCTTTTTATGTCAAAAAGACCCCACAGTTCAGTTTTTTCGTTTTCCGTAATCTACCCAACAACTTTGTTATACTACGGTTCGGTCTGACGCAAGCTCCAATCTCAGCTCAAGCTTCTCTCGCGTAAGCTCTCCTCTCTTAGATAATCTCTTCAGGTTTTTGCTGTTTGGTCACACTTTTCACTTTTCATGTGGTTTTGATATTCAATCTGCTCAATTAATAACTTTTTTAAATGTCCCTTGCAAAGATTCTCTTGTCCATTTCTGGCGTTTTCCTGGAATTTCGATTCTTCTGGTGAAATATTTTTGTGTGATTTTGAACGTGAATCTAGTGGAATATCGTCTAGAGTATTTGATGTGTCTGTTGTTAGTACTCATCTGTTAATGGTGTTTTATCTGTGTTCAGAGAATGACGAGAGGCTGATCTATCAGGCTGTACTACAGGTATTTATCTTCATCTCAAACTTTTTACTTGTGTGCAATTCTCGTCTTAGTTTGCCTTATGTGATTCTAATACTATGTGCAATGCACTTCTCTATTTCATTAGCTTTGTGATCATTGGGCTTTTACATAAACTAATACCCTAGTAGTAGTGAATTGGAGCAATGAATGAATGAAATAGTCTTATTTCTTTTCTAGTTAATAAGAAAGACGTTTGGAAAAAAGAAGAAGAATATCTGTAGCTTCTCTTCATTGTGTGTATAAAGGGATTCTGTCTTTTGTGTGTTTTGTGTTGTGCGCATGTTACATCTCCGGTGAAACATCTCTACATCTCCGGTGCATGTGTGTGTATGTGAAGCACGGGGACGTGTATATGCAGCCGTCTCCCGTATCCGAAACGTCCCGGAGACAGGTACTTCACGGAGACGGCGTCGAAATGTCCCGGATACGTTTCACATAATGTGGGGACGGCAAGCAGAAAACGGGGACGTTATGGAAACGTTAATGAAACGTTTCAGAAACGTTTCTTGTTAATTTTCCTTTTTTACAAAACAACCTAAAGAAAGAAAAGGAAAAAATAAAATACACGTTTAGGGTTTGAGTTATATTTAAGAGATTCATCTTACCTCTTAATTACTACCAAATAACTTTGCCTCTTTTTTACCTATTATTCACGAAAACTAGCAAGCAAGTCCAAGCACCTCTTACATCTCATACGTCTCTTCACGTTTCACCTAAGTACATCTCTGTACTCTTGTCGCTATTATAGTTATGAATTCTGATGCCTTTTTTATTTTTTTTGTCTCAATTCCATAGATAAACGATAGCATATATATATATATATATATATTAGTAACAATTGTTAATTGATTAGATGATCAACATTAAAAGGAAGTTAATATTAGTTGTTCCGTTGTTCGTATTATTCAATTCCAGAAACAATAACATAAATATATGTGTGACTTGTTTGTGTTGCATAGCATCGATTAGTTTTGTTATTTTATTTGTTGTTGCGCTTTATTTGTTTTCTTCGTTGCTTGTTGTTTGCTTGTTCGTTGAGTTTTTTTTTTTAAACTTTATGCAGTTTGATTAAATGGATCAATCTCAAGGACATAATAATAACGTTGATAGTAGCAACATTGGATCTACTGATACCAACCAAAGTGATGATGCTCCATTATGGAGTTATGAGATCTTAAACTATATGTTTTTATCTATTTTGTTTGTTTCCTTGGCTCTTAACATAATTATATTACATATTTTTGTATATGGCAGATTTTATAGTGAAGCATGGCTAAATGAAGATTCTATAAGAATTGGTCCACATAAAGATGCTGAAATCTCACATGAGAGGATAAAGTGCTTCAAAAGATTGTTTCCCAATACTGATGATCATCTCAAAGTTTTGAACGAGTATGCATTATTCTCGATGAAAGGTGGTTCTTTTGGGGATTTAACATGCATTTCAGCAATGTCTACTATGGAACCCAAACATTGGTGGGCTAACTTTGGTGCCCAAGCTCCTCTCCTCCAGACTTTGGCTTTTAAGTTGCTTGGACAACCTACTTCATCTTCTTGTGCTGAGCGTAATTGGAGCACTTACAAATTTATTCATTCACAAAGAAGAAACAGGTTGGATTCAAGTCGTGCTCAAGATTTGGTTTTCATCCACAATAATCTACGTCTTCTATCAAGGAATAATGATGATGAATATAAAGATGAAAAGACCAAGATGTGGGATGTTGGTGGAGATGGATTTGATTCTACGGAAGATGTAGGGTTTTTGGAGTTTTCTGATCTTTCGCTTGATGAGCCAGATTTTGAAAATTTATTGCTTGACTAACTTATATTAGACATAAGTGTTTTTTTATGTTAAGATTTTAGACAAAGGTGTTTTTTATTATAAGATTTATATGTTACTTTATTTTTATTTATAATTTAAGGTATTATTTCTCATATATTATTTTTGACGTTTCCATGCCGTACCCGTATCCATAAATTTTTATTTTGCCGTTTCCCATCCCCGTTTCCGTCTCCGTTTTTTGTCCCCGTACCCGTCTCAGTGCAGCATATTTATATGTTCATATACATACTCTCTCTGTTTTGTTTATGTTATCTAAATCTGTTTGCTTGGTTTTGTAATTGACTGGTATATTGTTTGTATTTGTAATTGATTGGTACAGTATATTGTTTGTATTTCTAATTTAATATATTGCATGTTTTGATAACTCAACCCGCATAAGACCACAATTATAAAAACACCTAACCCGCCCATCAAATTACCATCTAATATTAATATTTATCAGTTTTCAATCTGTAAAATTTTAGTTTGATTGAATATGATTAAAAAAATACTAAAACATATTTTTTTAATCATATGTATTATTCTAAAAATATTATTTAAATTCCAAATGTTAAATTGAATCTAACCTATATTTAAAAAAATCTAAAGTAATTTAAATTAATATTGATTTTCAGAATTAAATTTAATTACCAAAAATTAAATAGTTTGAATTTTAAATTAAAATAATCTATATTTAAGAAAATTTTTACTTATCTAAATTAATATCGTATTTTTAGATTAATTATATATATATAAATAAAATATGTTTTTTAAGTGATATTACAATAAATTATGATAATTTTAAAACTGCTTCCAAACAAATTTTTATAAAGTTTTAAGAGTATTTGGAAGCAAGCACTAAAAAATATTTTCATTTTAATAGAATAGATATTTGTATCTCCTTGTACAAATCAGTTAAAGAGAAATAAGATACAGTTTCTCTCTATTCTCTCTATTCTTCAATTCTCTCTTCTTTCTTACTCTCTTCCGCATAGATTTTTACAAATAAAGCATCTCCATATCACTCTAGAGGATGTGCCCTTCATCGTGTTCGTTGCTGCACATGGTGATGTTTCTTATGAAACTATATTCCAATTTTCTCTTTTTTTTCAACTTTTAAACTTCCCGACCACTATTCGCATCTATAGGAACATGAGCCTCCTTTACCTCATACACAAACACTCTTCTCCCTCCTTCCTATTACAGGCATTTATTACATCAATTCTCTCATGGAACCTCAAAATGCACGTTGCACTTGCACCTTGTTCTTTGCATTTTATATCCGTCTCACCGAAAGGCTGGTTGGTCCACTTTGTAGCACTGAGTCGTCTTCATTGGTGGCATCTATTTACATGTCAAGGCTCTCTCTAACGTTAATGACTTATCAAATTTATTGTTTTCAAGTTTTATTTGATGTCTTTAAATATAACGGAATTTTATTTGTTGAGTGTCTGTGAACCTAAGGTCATCAGAGTTTTGGAACTCAATGTTCACTGCTAATACAATGTACATGTAGAAACTGCACGCCGAAATAGATAACCAAAAGTTTTTTAACCTATTTAGATGTTTGTGCAGAGTTGCTAAGCAGCCCTAATAACATTTTAATTCAAATGATTATTCAATACTATTGTAAATTAAATAATTTTTTTTACATTTTTAGTACAAAAATAATTTAGTATTATAATATTAAGATTATTTTGATGACTACCCGCTAAGACAACAGGTGGCCAATTTCATATATACTAATAATGACCAATTTGTCTTTTATTAGTTGAAAGAGAATATCAGTGTGTAGAGAAAATAAAAATGGAAAAACAAAACTCAGTCAGTGAAAAATATTTTCTTGCCGTTGGGATTTGAGAAGGTAAGAGAATTTGCTCAAAGAATAAACTAAGACATACATTTTTTTTTTGGACAGAAAATGGAACTGAAGTTACCACAACTATGAAAGAAAATTACTAACTTGAGACACTTTCTTTGTAGTGGATAAATGCTCCTAATTATTTGATAGAATTAAACAAATGACTAAGTTAAAATAATTTATCCCAGATTGTTTGCTGAATTAATAAATGATAAAACAAAATTAAATGTTCGAATAGTTTTTTTTTTTTTTGACATCTGATACGATCATACTCAACGACTTAGCCGATGGTGACTTTCTGCTTGAGAGAGCCAGTCGGGGTCGTCGAGCCCACATGAGAGAAGCAAAGGCCTCGCAAGCGCGCCTTCTTCGCAAGGAAATCAGCACGGAAATTGGAAGCTCGAGGGGCGTTGATAACACCGTATTTTGACCACTTTTATGGATCGTTTTGAAATACTTTTTCTATGTTTATAATTACTTTTAAGTACCTTTATCACGTTTTTCTAGTATTTGTAGTTCCAAGACTCTTTTCAGGAAACTTAGGGAAAAACTTAACAAAATGGATAGAAAACCAGATTTCAGCTCAGAGTCAAACCGTCAGAAGTTCACCCCTGATTGAAGGCCTTTTCACCGTCTGATCCAGCTCAAATTTGGAGACCTTAAAGATGGAAGTATCAGCTTTCCAGTACACTTTACAGCTTGGCAATCCAACGGTTCAATCAAAAGATACGCGAAGAGCAAGATATCCCGTAAACCAGCTGGCCAGCACTTCCACCCGCGGCCAACAAGCAATTTCCCGCGTTCAGGAGCATCCCGACTGCGGCAAACCACCCATTCCCCGCGTTCAGAGCACTCCCGACCGCGGCCATCAACCTCCGAGCCCAAAAAGCCCATTTCTGAAGCCCACATTTGGAGAAACCCTAAGTGACGTCCAGAGAGGTCTTGAGCACTATAAATACATGTCTTAGGAACCCTAATCGAAAGATATGCTATCTTTCTTATTGTTTTAGAATACTTTTAAGTTTTAGGTTTTAGGGAAAGAGAGATTTGTTCTCTTGAACCCTTGTTCTTTCTTTTTCAATTTCGGTTTCTATTCTACTTCTTAATACTATGTCTTTGATTTCGTTCATTATGTCTGAATAGTTTTATTGTTGGGATTAAGGGATTTTCGATGGGGACTTATATGTTCGATGAAGATTCCATGAGCTTTTGAGCCGAATCTTAGAACTTTTTCTTCTGAATTCGTTTTTACTGCATGAGAGTAGCGTCATGAACTACAATCTGATCCAGATGCTTGGTGACACGAAAGTGTTCATCAGGTATCAGATCTAGTTTGGGAGAGCAAAACAAACAGAGGAGTGGAAACCTACCTATGGGCGATTTGTGAATTAGGACGAGTCTTAAACATAATTCATCTCTTCTCTTCCAGGGCCAGAGTGCAAACCTACTGGTCAGGGTTGAGAGAGATAGTTGTCTATGATCACAACAGTGGCGTATTCATACGTCCGTGACTCCAGTTCGAAAAGTTTAAGCTAAGATCTTATCAAATTTCCTCTCTAGCAATGTTTTGAATCGTTCGTACCCCTGAGAAAACTTCCCTGAAACTCAACGCCTTCTTTTCCATTGATTTACACCGATTTTCTTTCAAGCTCTAGTTCAATATTGTCTTTCCGTTTTAGTAGATTTTCATTTAAGCATATGAATATCCGTTTTTATCATTTTTAGTCATTTTCGTTAAGTTTAGTTATTACGTCATTTAATTCCCGTATTCTCTGTTAATATTTCGTTTTTACATTTTAAACACACTACCAAACCCCTACAAAACTGTTTTTGTTCTAGACTTCTTTACTTTAACTTATTTTAAAGGCTTTTTGCAGGAAAAGATCCTCCTTCCCTGTGGATTCGATCCCTAAGTACTACAATCGATCAGCCGTGCACTTGCGGCTATTGATTTCATTTAGGGTAAAACTTGACACCCTCACCACAGCACACCATCAAGTTTTTGGCGCCGTTGCCGGGGAAGGCACGCGTTTTCTTTTCTGCAAAACCCCGAGAAAGGTTAGTAAATCGACTCTAGAACCCCGTTTTCTGCAATTTTCCATTTTTCGGTTATTTTGTTTCCATTTCAGAAGATATGGATCCTATAAATCGAAATATACAATATGAGGAAGGTTTCTATAACACTCCTCAAGCCACCAGACGCAGAGAGAAGCATCTACGCGATCTCTACGAAAAAACTCAAAGCGAAGACTACAGAACCTTCCAGAAGGAACCCTACGCACCTCAAATGGCAAACCCTAGATACTCTATGTATCGCCTACCTCACCAAGTTCTCCAGCAAGATGAGAACGTCCAGCTCAGCAACAGACTGAGTCAGCTCGAAGGTGTGATCAGACAATTCATAGAAGCTCAAGCAACCGCTACAACTGCTCTAAACGAAAGGCTTGATGGGGTATCAAAACTTTTCAATGAAAAAATCGATAACGTAGCCTCACAAGTCAATTCAATAGAGGAACGTGCAACCAAGGATGCAGCTATGATTGCTAACAGGTTCAACAGCATGGAGGAAGAGCAAGCAAAGCACAACTATGAGCTTCGCAACACCAAAAACAAAGTCATGGACTTGGATTTCAAGCTTGATGACGTGGACAAAGCCCTCAACGAAGCTAAGAACGAGTCTTATGACTTTACAGTCGAAGTTTCAGAGAAGGTGTACAAAGTCATCGACAAAACCGAAGAGCTTGACTCAACCATGGACAAAGTAGTCTATGCTCTTGATGAATTTGAAGAAAAGGTTGAGGAGATCATGCAAGGACTTGGAGATCAGATTCCAGCACCCAAAACTAAAGACTCAAGCCCAGAGAGGAAGTACATCAAGCCAGAAGACCCATGAGACCACCCAGGAGGCAAAGGAGGAAGCAACAACAGCAGAGCAGCTCGAAGACAAACTCCCGCGGTCGCGTTGGCTCCGACCGCGGCCAACAAGCGCTCCCCCGCGGTCGTGATGGGTCTGCCCGCGGCCCATGGTCGCTTCTCCGCGGTCACGTCACCTGCAGTCAAGGCTAACCGGAAAAACGTTCCAAAACAGTTCCGTTCAGCTCATACAAGCATCTGTACGTCTGGTACACCTCCTGGGATGACTAAACCACTCCATCAACAACTGGTTTGCTCCATAAGCACCCAAAGATCTGAAGAAAAGGACAAGTCATGGCCTTGCAACATGGCTTTGTCTTGTGAAGATGAGTATGAAGAACAATACTCTGAAGATGAAGAGTATGGGTTGTTTGTAGAGGATCCAAACGCAGGATATTCCTCAGAAGATGGCTCAGGAGAAATTCAATGGATCACCAACAACATCAGTAGAGAGAAGCTAATGGAGTTCAACAACGTAGTCAGGTCATTCCCTGCTCATTTAAGCTTTGATACAATCTGGAAACTTGGTCGTTTGCAAGTCTTTTTCAGGTACTGCAAGGAGTCTAAAGAGGATATCCATAGATACTTTATGAGAGCTCGATACATGACAACACCAGAAGCAGCTGTCTATGCGATTCACCTCAAAAATCCGGAAGACTGCAGCCACTACACCAACAGAATCAGCAAAGAAAAGCTCGATGAATTCAATGATGTAGTTCGAAATCTGCCTGAAGAAATCACGTTTGCCAAAATTTGCAAGGACTTTATGATAGGCCACTACTTCTGTGAGAGCAAAGAATCAATCCCTGAGATAGAAGACTTGTTCAATCATGCCAGAAGAGGTAAACCTGTTCGAACAGTTCACAAAATAGAAGGTGTAGGTCAGTTTCTTATCTCTTGTTCTATTAGAGGAGAAATGTTTAAAAACATGCTATGTGATTCTGGAGCTTGTCTTAACATGATGTCCAAGGCAATTGCTTTGAGACTTGGTATTAGACACCTGCGCAGGACTAGAGCAAAGATTAGTCTAGCTGATGATTCAAATGCAACACCTCAAGGAATAGCTCATGAAATTCCTTTGAGAATAGGAGATTGCATTGTGCCTGTCGACTTCTACATTGTCGAGACGAGAGATGCAACATATTCAGTGATTCTGGGATGGTCTTTTCTAGCAACTTCTGGAGCTATAATGGACTGGCCAAACCGGAGGATTTCATTTGCTAATATCGACAAAGATGTCTTCACAGAAGCTGTTCCATACAACAGCAAGGCAGGAAAACGTTCTGCAACAGAAGAATTTGAAGAAGAACTTTGGAGTGACGAAGAACCTGCTAGGCAAAGCAAGGAGATGTCGAAAAAGACTTGTCTGAGGACAAGGTCTTCTTCATTGGAATAAGTCACGTCCAACACCAAAAGTCGAGCTAAACGACTTAAAACAGAAGCGCTTAATGGGAGGCAACCCATTTAGGTATTGTTTTCTTTAGAATTTTTCTTTCTTTTTCTGTTGATCTATTTATTTTTCTTAGTTTCAGGTGTTTCTTATAAAACAAAAAGCAAAAAAAAAAATCAAAAAACCAGAAAAAAACCAAAAAGAAGGATGGTACCTGACTGCTCGGCCCAGCAGGAACCAAGGAGAAGCAGGAAGAGGCCGCGATATAAGCCCCCGCGGTCGCAGGTGTTCGAACCGCGGGAAACCTATCATCGACCGCGGTCGCGTAGTCCTGACCGCGGCCAAGCAATGGTTCGCCGGGGTCGTGCAGCCCCTGACCGCGGCACTTGGTCGTTGAGATCCAAACCCGACCCAAACCACCCCTTTCACCTCATTTCACCTCACCAATCACCCTCCACCTCATTCATCACCTTCCACCACCTTCATCACCACCTAATCACCTTCCCAAACCCCTTCGAATGAATCCGGTTCATCTCCACCAGCATCCCGGATCCAGGTAAGTTCTCATTGTCCTTACCAATTCGATTATCTATGCATCTTTCTCATCCAATCTCGACTTGTTTCACACTGAGGACAGTGTGATTTAAGTCTGGGGGAGGATTTCATCCCTTTCTAACCACTTTTCTTTCATGAGTCTTGCATTATCTACACTTTTTGCATTTTCCTAAAAGTTTTTCAAAATCGGTTTTCAAAAAAAAATACGTTTTAAAGGGAATGGTGAACATGAATCAATGATAGTTGACTGTGTGCTTTAGACTGTTCCTAGTGATTTGCTCATTCATGATTTAGGACTAGACTAGGCGGTAGCTAAGCACATTTGAAACGAAGTTCCCCAGAGGAATTTGAATGATTTCGATTTAGATGAAGGGATACACTAGCTCTGTTTTATTTGGACTTAATTTGGACTTAATTTTCTCATTGAAGCATTAGACCAGGGAAACGAATCATACATTCAGGACTCTTTTATCCTTTTACCACTCTCTGTTGATCCTGAATGGCTAGTTCATCTTTAGCTAGTTCCCCACCTTAACCAATCCTCTTTCAAACCACATGCACTCTTGTTTTCTATTGTCTTATATGCAGATAAGTGCAAAAACGTTGGAGAGAAAGAGGAACGACGCAGTTTTCAGTCACAAAGGACAAGACCTGCGATTTGCCGGAAAAGTTCCCGGAAGGATTCAACACAAGAGGAAGCTCAGTTTGCCTTAGAAAAATCTCAAATTTTGGTACAATCTCATCCTCTAGTCTCTCTCTTTAAAAGGCACATTTCCTTTCCAAAAAAAAAAATCCGAAAATAAGAAAAGGAAGGAAATAAAAGCCAAAGAGAGTCTAGAGAGGTCGAATTTTAAGTCCCAAGGCAACTGGAGTTCAATTTTATGGAGTTTTGGAGATTGTTTTCTGATTCCCGGAAAGAATCTAAGTCTGGGGGAACAACTGTTTACAACAAAGGAGGAAGGATTATGCAACAACATTTGGCAAGAAGAAATGACTGAAAATTGTGGTCATCAACAGGTCCTTATCTCTCTTGCGGTTTTGCATATTATCTTGCATCCTCCAGATCTTCAGGTAACCCGAAACACTTTAACTCCACCACTTAAATAGCCCTTTAATGCCAAACGCCGTCTACCCTGGATGATGTCTTTAATGAGAACTCACTATTGAACTTAATGAATGTAGAGAGCTAGTTGACTGGAATCAAGATTTATATTGTTTAAGTTTTGCATGACGGAAAAAGTGGACTAGTATCTCTTGTGCATTGGTGAGAATTTTCTAGACTAAGTTGTGGATTGATGCACTATCTTTGGTCCTAGTTTAGAGTTCATGTCTATGAGATTTGTGCATTCCCTATTTTTGTTTTCACTTAACCAGTTTAGGCTTTTACTTTGTTTGAGGACAAACAAAGGTTTAAGTCTGGGGGAGTTGATAACACCGTATTTTGACCACTTTTATGGATCGTTTTGAAATATTTTTTCTATGTTTTTAATTGCTTTTAAGTAATTTTATCACGTTTTTCTAGTATTTGTAGTTCCAAGACTCTTTTCAGGAAACTTAGGGAAAAGCTTAACAAAATGGATAGAAAACCAGATTTCAGCTCAGAGTCAAACCGTCAGAAGTTCACCCCTGATTGAAGGCCTTCTCACCGTCTGATCCAGCTCAAATTTGGAGACCTTAAATATGGAAGTATCAGCTTTCCAGTGCACTTTACAGCTTGGCAATCCAACGGTTCAATCAAAAGATACGCGAAGAGCAAGATGTCCCGTAAACCAGCTGGTCAGCACTTCCACCCGCGGCCAACAGCAATTTCCCGCGGTCAGGAGCATTCCAACCGTGGCAAACCACCCATTCCAACCGCGGCAAATTTGGAGACCTTAAAGATGGAAGTATCAGCTTTCCAGTGCACTTTACCGTGGCATCCCAACCGCAGCAAATTTGGAGACCTTAAAGATGGAAGTATCAACTTTCCAGTGCACTTTACAGCTTGGCAATCCAACGGTTCAATCAAAAGATACGCGAAGAGCAAGATATCCCGTAAACCAGCTGGCCAGCACTTCCACCCGCCGCCAACAGCAATTTCCCGCGGTCAGGAGCATCCCAACCGCGGCAAACCACCCATTCCCCGCGGTCAGAGCACTCCTGACTGCGGCCATCAACCTCCGAGCCCAAAAAGCCCATTTCAGAAGCCCACATTTGGAGAAACCCTAAGTGACGTCCAGAGAGGTCTTGAGCACTATAAATACATGTCTTAGGAACCCTAATCGAAAGATATGCTATCTTTCTTATTGTTTTAGAATACTTTTAAGTTTTAGGTTTTAGGGAAAGAGAGATTTGTTCTCTTGAACCCTTGTTCTTTCTTTTTCAATTTCGGTTTCTATTCTACTTCTTAATACTATGTCTTTGATTTCGTTCATTATGTCTGAATAGTTTTATTGTTGGGATTAAGGGATTTTCGATGGGGACTTATATGTTCGATGAAGATTCCATGAGCTTTTGAGCCGAATCTTAGAACTTTTTCTTCTGAATTCGTTTTTACTGCATGAGAGTAGCGTCATGAACTACAATCTGATCCAGATGCTTGGTGACACGAAAGTGTTCATCAGGTATCAGATCTAGTTTGGGAGAGCAAAACAAACTGAGGAGTGGAAACCTACCTATGGGCGATTTGTGAATTAGGACGAGTCTTAAACATAATGCATCTCTTCTCTTCCAGGGCCAGAGTGCAAACCTACTGGTCAGGGTTGAGAGAGATAGTTGTCTATGATCACGACAGTGGCGTATTCATACGTCCGTGACTCCAGTTCGAAAAGTTTAAGCTAAGATCTTATCAAATTTTCCTCTCTAGCAATGTTTTGAATCGTTCGTACCCCTGAGAAAACTTCCCTGAAACCCAACGCCTTCTTTTCCATTGATTTACACCGATTTTCTTTCAAGCTCTAGTTCAATATTGTCTTTCCGTTTTAGTAGATTTTCATTTAAGCATTAGAATATCCGTTTTTATCATTTTTGGTCATTTTCGTTAAGTTTAGTTATTACGTCATTTAATTCCCGTATTCTCTTTTAATATTTCGTTTTTACATTTTAAACACACTACCAAACCCCTACATAACCGTTTTTGTTCTAGACTTCCTTACTTTAACTTATTTCAAAGGCTTTTTGCAGGAAAAGATCCTCCTTCCCTGTGGATTCGATCCCTAAGTACTACAATCGATCAGTTGTGCACTTGCGGCTATTGATTTCATTTAGGGTAAAACTTGACACCCTCACCACAGCTTTAGCTTCCGTGTGGTTTTTAGCTTCCAAACTTGCACCTTGAGTAAAATACTCGGTCCCTGAAGAGGGGGTTCACAAGTTAGACGAGAGAGGCCTCTCGCGGTTAGATAGCCTGACTTGACCGTATAGGTACCAGATTTGGTCAAAGGCCAGCTATATCCATCCCTCGAGATTGAAAGGCTCGGACGTATTCCTTGGATCAGGCTAATTTCTTCCGGAGGGAAAAGTTCTCTTAAAAGCTCCAACTTCCACTGTTTGGATTCGAAGTCGATCAAGGAATTAACATATAGTAGGGGTCTCTCGTGGATTGGAGACCTTTAGGAGGTCGAGCTGGTTAGTCGGGGATCCATGGTTCTGACCACACACAGGTATCGAACCCTGATCCAATAGTCTTGCGGATATTAGACCGCAGAAGTGATTGCGCCGCCATGATGCTTCTCCATCCGTATGATGGCCGGTTCGAGGTACTAATCTATAAAGAATTGCAGTATTTATAGTATCTCCCTTTCAAGAACCGACTTAGCAAAGAGTTGGGGAATCTCAAGAGCCTCCATAGTTGTTTCCCAAGTAGAGCGAGATTAAAATCTCCAAGATCACGGAAATCCAAGCCGCCTTCCTCTAGGCTAGTTCAAATCTTATCCCAAGCTATCCAGTGGATCCCCCCATTATCTGCTTTGGTACTCCACCAAAACTTGGAGATAGCGCTATTCAGCTTGGATATAACGGCTTTCGGAAGAAGAAAACACGACATAACATAAGTCGGAAGAGCCTGAGCTTGGGATTTAATAAGAACTTCCTTGCCACCTTTCGATAATAATTTGGCGGACCATGAATTGATCCTAAGCTGTAGGCGGTCGCGGACAAATGAGAACACTTGAACTTTGGATCCATAAATCTTTTCAGGGAGACCTAAATACATTCCCATTCCCCCTTCTTGGAATATACCTAAGGTTGATTTAATCTTTGATCTCGTAAGTGGGGGAATATCATTTCCAAACATAATAGAAGATTTTGCATAGTTAATCCTCTGCCCCGAGGCCTCATCATAAGAGTGGATAATGTCAATCACTGTTTTTGTTTGAGTCGTATCCGCTTTGCAGAAAAAAGACTATCGTCAGCGAATAAAAGATGAGATGTGGCCGGACTTGCTCTAGCTATCCTGATACCTTAAATTGTTCCTGAATTTTCCGCTTGCTTGAGTTGAGCTATCAATGCTTCGGTACACAGGATGAACAGATGTGGAGAAATAGGATCTCCCTGACGGATTCCATGAGAAGGTTTAATGTGGCCTTTCGGGACACCATTAATCAAAACTCTATATGAGACAGAGGTTATACAATTCATGATCCAGCCCACCCATTTAGGGTCAAATCCCATTTTGTCCATCAAAACTCTAAGAAATTCCCACTCCACCCTATCATAGGCTTTGCTCATATCCGTCTTGATAGCTACGAATTTCTTTCGACAAGCAGGATTGGATCTAAAAGCATGGAAATTCTCTTGCGCAATAAGGATATTGTCGGTAATCAATCGACCAGCAACAAAAGCCGATTGAGTCTCGGAAATGAGATCCGGAAGGAACCGTTTCAGGCGAATACTCAAAAGCTTGGAGACAACCTTGTACACCACGTTACATAGACTAATGGGCCTAAACCCAGCCATCTCCCGAGGCTTATCCCCCTTAGGAATTAAGCATATATTCGTTTCATTCAACCTGTCATCGAAGCTGCTTGTCTGGAAGAATTCTTTAACCGTAAAGACCAGGTCATCCTTAGTAGTGTCCCAGAATCTTTGAAAGAAAAAAGTCGTCATCCCATCTGGTCCAGGAGATTTGTCCGGATTAAGTGAAAAGAGAGCCCGTTTCACTTCCTCAACTGAAACTTCTCTGGTGAGGGCCTCATTCATTGAAGCCGTGACAGACACGAGAACGTCCCGGAGCACACCTTCCACGTATACTGAAGACGAGGAAGTGAAGAGGGTTTGAAAATACTCAATCGCAATCTTTTCTATTCCCTCTTCATTATCAATCCATTGTCCATGTAGGTCTAGAAGACCTAGAATTCTGTTTCTTGCCCTCCTTTGTTTAGTTGTAGCATGGAAGAACTTGGTATTTTTATCACTCTCTTTTAGCCATAAGGCTCTACTCTTCACTCTCCAAAATTTTTCCTCTTCTAAATAAGCGATACTTAGATTTCTCTTTAGCTCCAAGAGGGCTTCCGCGGAGGAGTTCTCATCATTATTAGCTTGATCAATCTGCTCTTGAAGTTCGAGGATGAGTTTTTCCGAATTGGATTTTATACTTTTCTTCCAAAGGGAGATCTCTCTTCTACAACTCTGAATACGACTAACAATCGACGGATGTGGGGCTCCTTGGTGGGGTTTCCATCCATTATTCACAGCTTCTTGAAAGCCTGGTTTACCTAGCCATCGCTTATCAAAAATAAAGCTACGACGTAGTTGCATTGGCTTGTCTGAAATAGTGATAAGGAGAGGTCTGTGATCAGAAGCCCACATCTTCATGTATTCCACATGGGTGTGGGAAAAGACATTATGCCAATCTTCATTTCCCATAGCTCGATCTAATCCACACCGTATTAGACCGTTTCGACGACGACCAGCCCAGGAGAATTGATTTCCGGTAAAAGGGAAATCGATAAAGCCACAACAATTAATCATGGCTCGAAAAGGGAAGAAAGATGATTCAGAACAACTTTTACCACCACATTTTTCATGATTACCGGTAATTTCATTAAAATCACCCACAATGAACCACGCACCAACGTGAGTAGTACTAATTCTACTTAATCTCTCCCATACGTATTCACGGTTCTTAACAACAGGATCACCATAAACATAGGACATAAAAACACGGTTTCCATCAATAATAGTCTCAATATCAATCAAGCGAGCATTAGAAAATAAGATCCTAACCGGATAGTCTTTAAAATACATAAGAGCTAACCCACCACTAGTACCCTCAGGTTCAACAGTGTGGAGGTTATCAAAACCAAGAGTTACTTGCATATTTTGCAGAAAAAAACGGTCATTCTTTGTCTCAGCTAAAAATAAGAAACCTGGAGCGTATCTCCTACACATCTCTTCCAGTCGACGGGCTGTTGGTCTTGCTCCCGCCCCTTGGCAGTTCCACGCGATGGTACTCTTCTGGGACCCCACCAAACCTACAAGAGTACGAGACGGTAAAGCTGAGCAAGACACACGAGAATCTGAACTTTTATGAGTAAGACAAGTAATAGAAACAGTCTCCTCCTTACGAGGGAAATAGTTATTGATACTTGATTGGTTTCCTTTGCCGGTTTGATGTTCGGTTTGCATGTTGACCACTTTGCCGGTATGATGTTCGGTAAAAATCTAACTAAAAAGCTTAGAATCTACATCTATTGTCGGCTTCGTAGTTTCCCTCGTCGTAGACTCGTAGTGCTCTGTACGTCCAGCTTCATCGCCGTCTTTGTCAAACCTCGCCATCTCCGTCCAGCTTCCATCCATTCAAATCTCTCTTATTCGCCATAGATTTCAGCATTGTAAGCCTTACACTGATTTTCGATTTAATCATGGTTTAGAACTAGTCAACTAGGAATTGGATAGATGCAAAGGATTTGACAAATTTGGGTTTGAATTTCACCATTTTTCCCATAGATTTAACTACTTATTGCATTTGATTTTAGCGTTTACAGAGACGTAATGATTCTGTGTATAATTTTGGAAATATCGCGACTTAATCTGTATGGAATTAAGTTAGAAACAAAAGACGTTATGATTCTGTGTGTAGGTCAAAACGTGGATTTGTTGTTTCTTAGACCACGTTCATCCGGGGGTCATTTGGGGTTTATGGCTCGGATTCCTATGCAAAATAGATTTTTTAAAAAAGGAAAAAAGTTCAAAGGGGAAGAACCGGTTCATCCCAGTGAACATGATGATACCGTTTCTTTGTGACGTGGCAGAATTGAACAAAAAAATGTGTAATTTTGAGGGAGAAATTTTTTTTCCTCGCGCAGAAATCATTTTTGTTTCTTCTTCTTTCTTCTGTTCTTGTCGTCTTCTCCCATGATTTTTAATCAATCGGAACATCCGTAAAATTCACCAGTGGTTGAATAATCCGAGCATCAGTATCCAAGGGAAGGTAACCATTATCAAGTTAATTTTGGATCTTCGATTCGAATTGGCTTGGCTAGGTTAGGTGGTTTAGAGATTGTGATTCGTGAGCTTAATATCTGGGAAAACGATTCAAGTAGATGGTATTTGTTGACGATAGCAGATGCGTTCTTATTAATACAGGAGGGGTTAAATTTCTTGTAGAAGCGGCTAAAGTTGGTTGAAGCAGGAGTGATTCCATCACGCCAGTCACCGAAACTGGTTCGATTCCTTTGTATGTGGAGCTTCTCTCGGGACGAGATCCCATGGGAAAAGAAATTGCAGAAGATGTGTTCTGTATACTAGCTGTAGGTGAGGGTAATGCTGTTTTGATAGCTGAACAACTGGTGATGATCTTGAGAGAAGGAGATAGTGAAGCCAAATTTACGGTTTCTGATGTGTTGTGACAGGAGAATCTCTGTTCAGAATGAAGATGGAACAAAGACTGAAACAGGTGGAACCACAGTCTCTCATGTGTCTGATCTAGTTGGCCCTGTTTTCCTCAAAACAGGTGGTCATTTTGTGATCTCAATTAAGGCAAACTGTAGCGACTCAACGGTTCCAGCAGAAGCTGTGTTTCAGAGCGAAGTGAAGAAGCTGCAACAGGAGGAATACAAGCCAGCAGAGCAGGTGACGCTCGAGCCATACAAGCTGGTTGATGCTTTGATGATCACGTACACAAGGTAATGCTGATCTTTTATTTACAAATTTACAAATCCTGTTTTGATAGCTGGAGAGTTTGGATGCTGGGTATCCCTTAAATGTGTATCTTTTCAATGTTTTGATGAACAAATTTGTAAAGATGGCTTTGCCAAATGAATTATAACTGGATAGCCTTAGCCGAGTCGGTTTTATTACATTTATGAAAACTCAAAACCTATCTTTACTCATTGTTGTTATCTATCATCTTAGTTTCCTCCTCTTTCACATTTGCTTCCTCCTCTTTCACGTTTGCTGAATCAGTAACCTAGCTCTATAAACATAAAACATAATCACGATCAAGAACAAGAAGTTAACCAAATTAAAATATTTTTTTTTTAAAGAACCTTTATGAAGTTCACCAATGGAGGTAAAAAAATTCATAGGATTCTAAACTTTTAAATTCTCACTATTTACTATTTTAAAATTCTAAAGAACCCCTTCATGGGGTTTACTAATGGACCTGCTCTTAGTGTTTGAGTCCATTGTTTGTTGAAAGCAAAAACGTGGATAATGTATGCTATGAATCTAAGACTAATACAGAGTTGAGTTGCGAATGTCGTAGGTAGTGATGCATAAATAGCATAAATCACAGACATTGGCCAATTAGAATCAAACTAAATTGATTTAGATTTTTTATATCCAGTATCGTTGGTCATAGTTACGAGTCCCATTTGATTTGTTCACCTTTTTATTTTATTTTTGCCATGTAAAGGTTAATGCAAGGCGTGTTATGTTTGAGCTAGATCATCTTCAAATTTCGAATGTTTGAGCTTTAAATGTACGTATAGTGTGTTCTAGGATGTCGTTTTATCAGCTTTCTGTGTCTAATAATATTACTTTCTGTTTCATGCGGGCCACTTACGCAAACATACAATTAAATTGAGCCCAACGTTGTAAAAAACTATTTAACTTGAACTCGAAATCTCTTTTATTTATTTTCTTCTCAACCACGTACTTTCTATCAAGTAAAAAAAGACCCCACAGTTTTTTCGTTTTCCGGAATCAACCCCATAGCTTTTCTTTTCCTACTAATGTACTGTGGGCCAAATTTCAAAATGCAAAGCTCATTTACAGTATGTTTCTTATGTGCATCTTTTTCCTTTCACTCTCAGCTGGTTCAAGTATGAAGCATTGTCTCTAGGTTAGTCGGGTAACACATGTCCACGTGGCGACCATTCCATACATTGTCCGCGAGGATGGCGTTAACGGCGTCTGTAGGATGAAACTGGTCCCACCAGAGATGTCCGGTGGCGTCGGGGCAAGCCATCTCCGGCGAGATGCACGGTAGCCATCCCTTGTACCTCCCTAGCCCACAACACGCCTCCGTCGTCTCATTAAAACCTGACCACAAAACACACACAACTAAGATTTAACAAGACTCTGAGAAGTCTCTTTAGCAATTACAGGGTTCCAAGATGATCATATAGCCTATGGACACTGGCAGAGAACTCTCAATCTATATCTTAACGAGTTCCCAAGAGAATGCTATATACGAAATTATAATGTTCTGTTGTTACCAAGCAAAGTCCTTTTGTAATATGAGAACTGAGATGGAATTTTGTTGCTTACCGTAGAGTTGGTGGTTCTTGAGGATGTCCATTGCGCTTTGGAAGACGTCGCAGTAGATAACGGATGCGCCTGGAAGCTCACGGTTGAGCTGGTCTACAGTGTATCTCATGACGAAGTTGGATTCCACGATCATGCTGTTCACGTCTTCTGCACATTCTCCGTTCTGGCTCTTGTATTTCCACAGGTAGTACGGTGCACAGCCTATCGGTGGCAAACCCATCACCACCATCCTCCTAACCTTGACATTGTACAAGGTCTGAGAAAACAAAACATAGTAATTCTCTTATTGGTGAGATCAAAGGATGATATATAACCCAATGACGAGGAAATTACACATGTCTCAATGATCTTTAGGCTATCAATATGCAGCTTTAAGAGCTTTCAGATACCATTCAGGATTCTACAACTGTACATATGACTCAATGATCTCTAGGTTGTGTTTTGAATCTCTACATAGGCGTGTAATGATCAGTTCAAAAGCTTTCATTTTTATGGCGTTTGGCTATTAAACAGACGCTAGGACTAAGAATCCTACTTTTTTGTCCCTATAGCATCTCAACCACGAGTAGACACATAAAGATTGACTAGAAATCTAACCTTGAGCTCCTGTCTCATATTGGAAGCCAAGAATTGATTGAAAAGCCATGGAGAATAGACATTCTGCACGTTGGAGATGTTTCTAATGTAGAAATGTATGTAGTCATTCACTCCAATCGATATGTAGAAAACCGAGTTTGAGACCAGACGATTAGAAGCTTCTTCCCCAATGGTCAGTATCATCTGCTGGAATGTATCGACAAACTGCTCAACCTGCATCGCAAACGAAACCCGCTGGCCCTGAAACGGAAAGATTTCACCACAAGAGTTAAAATACTCGAAGATAGTATACAGAAAACGAACTCAAAAGACTGAAAAATTGAGATTTAAGTATATACCAACTCGGATCCACTAGACAAGATGATTCCAGCACCAGCTGATGCGTAGTTCACGCCTTGAAACATGTCTTCAACAGTCCCAGATTGTGAAAGATAGCTAGGAACGAATGGGAGGCCTAGACGATTAGCTGCTCACAGGATTTGCAGTTGACAATAACCAATTCTCAGTCTCTCTATATCTTTCTTTAAAAGTAACGAAGAACATCAATGAACATGATAACAAAAAGCCAAAATTCTCAGTTTCTATGCAGATTCTAGGCACTATGTAGGATAAAGAAGTGTCGAAATCAAGAATTGTGGCGGAGTTTCATTTCGAAAGAATCAACTAAGAGCAAACGATTCTTGATACTAACACGGAACTCGTAATTGGAGTTAAACCCAGAAATAATTTGGGAAGAAATTTAACCTAGAAAATCGACGGGGATCCTCCCATTGCTAAACCTCCCAGTTGGCTGATGCGTGTCGAAATCTCTACCGTACGGAAGCCGATCTGCTCTCGCCAAGGTCCCAAGAAAGTTGTTAGTTCCACAATCTACAGATGAATCTCCGAAAACGAACAAAGCCGGTACAGGAGAATAAGACGACTCCGCCGCCGGAGATCGGGCCGTCGTGTGCGGCGGCGATGGAGGTATAAACGGCTTAATCGAGGAAGATTTCGATGGAGACGGAGCGATCCTTGCAGATAAGTGATGATGATCAGTGATCAATTTGGGTCTCGTGAAGATTATCAAAGCAGAGAAAACAAGAACGAAAATTTTGATCGACATTCTCTGGCGAGAGAGAGAGCGAAAGAGAAAGAGAGCGGGAAAATGTGAGTCGGTTTACAAGCTTCACCTAAATAAATACGTCGTCGTCTTATAGATCACTGAGCATTGTTCATTTTTTCAAGACACATTGAACCGGCTAAACCCGAAAGTAGAATCCGATTCCCGGTTAACTCGATTTTAAAACTTAAAAAAAAATTCCAATCACTTGTACTGGTAAACTTTGGTCTCAAACCTCTTATCCTCTCTCCACCATTGGTGAATCCCATGAGCTTCTTTAAAACATCTTGAAGAGCTCAAGTTCACAGTTAAAACCGAAGAAGGAATCAGATGAACCGGTCCTTCAGTGTTCTTTCCTCCACTCACAATATCAACCAGCAAACCGCCCAAAGAGTTCTGCGTCGCTAACCGCTCCACAAAACCGACCCCAATCTCCTCCATCTTTTCACGATGGTCGAAGTAACCGATATACTCCGAGCACAAATGGTCTCCGGGGTTAACATACAGCCTCGGAAACCAGTCGGATAAGGCGGCAAAAGAGTCTTGCGGCGCAGGTAATGCACGGTGGTTTTGGCTAACTTGTTGTGTAGCTTTCTTGGCTAGAGCAAGTCCAGCTGTGATCACACTTCCTGCACAGTCAAAAACCAGTCAAGTTTCTACACGGTTCAATACTAGAGCTTGTATGAATGACACTAAAGAGTTACTTACCTGCGATGCGAATCCCATGTTTGATCCTCTTATCTTTGATTTTTTCAATAGGAGGAGACAAGAAAGGCGGGTTAAAGGCGAAACACTCGAGGAAAACTCCGGTTCTAGCTATGATTTTACCGGTGAGCAATGCCATGGAAGCACCAAGAGAATGACCAGCAAGCCAGACACTCGAACCATCACCAAGAGAAGCAACCATGTTTCTCACGGCTTGGATAGCTATCTCAAACCGTGTTGTCGTGTGAAGCCCGTTTCTGATGACATGAATGTCTAGCTCGATGTCACGGGAGATAGAGTCCGCTTTGTTCACCGTTCCTCTAAACGCGATAACGAAACGCGGACTAAGTTCCAGGGATTTGGCGGTTTGAGAGTGCGGTTTGTTGTACTCGTAGATTCCACCAAATATGGAGTGATCCGCATCGTCAACAAGCTTACGAATGAGACGGAAACCGAAAAACTCAGACCATAGAGGAGATAGAGCTAATTCTGGACCTTCTCTTTGTAGCTGACGGTCACGCTCAGATACATAGATTCCTTGGACCAAAGAGGCAGCTACGGATCTCCTATGGTGTTCATTAGCCCTGAAGAATCAAGAAGAGCGACAAATTAACGAACAATGTTCGGATTCTTAAACACAAGTGCACAGTAAAACAGACAAAGCTCTAAACCAATGGTGCGAAAAACATTAGCTAACTTAACAACATTTCATGAACACAAAGATTCAGTTTTTTTTAAGCAAAACAAAACCTCAAAAGATTCAGAGAAGATTGAGAGGAAGATACAAACCAATCTATAGCTGTTAAGTGTAATGGCCCAGAGGCATAGCTCTAAACCAATGGTGCCAAAAAAAAATTAGCTAACTCAACAGCAATTCATGAACACAAAGATTCAGTTTATTTTTAGCAAAAAAAACCTCAAAAGATTCAGAGAAGATTGAGAGAAAAATACAAACCAATCTATAGAAGTTAAGTGTAATGGCCCAGTGAGGCTGAAATCATCTCTCTCACAGATCATTACTCCTTCCTCCTCCACTTTAGCTCTGAACTGAGAAAGCCTTAGCCATGGAAAAAGCAAGTGTTTGTTAGTAACATTCTTAAGAAATCACATGAAAAATCTCAATCTAAAACCCTGAAGAAGGCGATGCTGAGCTTTAATTAAACCCTAATCGTATAAATTAGTAGATTTTAACTCTACAGATAATTGCTCAACACCATTGAGATTCTAATCAACTCTTTTCAAAATAAGACTGTGTAATGCCTACAAAATAACAGCAAAACCTCCAAAACACAAGCTCGATCTAAGGAAACGATGTTGTCGAATTGAGAATCATATCAATCACAGAGACGAAACAATTCAGAAGAAACAGAATGAAGTTTGACGAACCTTGAGAATTGGGTTCAGATCTGGAGTTTTGGTTACTGTCACAGTGTGTGATGTTGGTTTGTAAAAGAGTTATTGGGAGGAAGAGATTGTGGGCTCATTACTTAAAGCTTCGGAAAGAGATACGTTTCAACTATGATATCGACTTGAAAACGACATCATCTCAACCTCAAGGTTGTTTTTGCCGTATAAATCTAAACATTTTGATTTGATCTTCTGTAACAAATTTGATATTGTATACTTTATATCTTTCTCTTTTGTCCAAGGTCTTTTTTTTTTTGCAAGGAATTTGTTTGTCCAAGGTCTTTGATCAAAAAACCTAGGAAAAAGAAAAACAAATCGCACCGACTGAAAATATAAATTGATCGATTGAAATCGTTATATGATAAAGTTATATCACTGATAATAATAGTACACAACTTCCCCCAATATTTTCCTAAAATCTGAATCTTTTTTATTCTTTTTTCTGTAAATTAATATTAGATAGAGACAAATACTATATTGAAAAAAAGGTTAAATAAGGAATTTTCAGGCTTCAGAGAAATCATATCCATAAGGATTATTACTAGCCCAGTTCCACAAGTCCCTGCACATTTCCTCTATCCCGTATTTGGCCCTGCATTGTTCCAATCCAAATTACGACTATTTTATTTCAAGTTATCTTCTTCTTTTGTCAAATTTATAAATACTTTTCTTTAAAGTTTTTATACATTAGATTAAAGAAATATGAACTTACTTCCAATTCAATTCACTTTCTGCTCTTTCCGTTGAGGCATAAACAACTTCAGCGTCTCCCTGACGACGTCCAGCCATCACCAGAGGGATTTTCTGATCAAGAATTTTTTTTTAACAAAATTATAACTTAAGTATAATCATGACAACAACATATATATGATCAAGAACACACACACACCAAAAAAAAAAAAAAAAGCTTTTAGATTCGAAAGAAAGCATTATGTTCTGTACCTTCCCAGATGCTTTTTCAAAGGCATCAACCATTTCAAGAACGGACGTTCCATTTCCTGTTCCGAGATTGTACACTTCACAAGCTGAATATAACACAGAGAGAGAGTTATACAGAGTTGAGTATGTTTCACAGTAGAGAAGAGAAAAAAAAAAAAAGAGTTATTATGATCATACCGATCTTGCATTCTTCTAGCTTACGCAGAGCGGCTATGTGTCCATCAGCTAAATCAATAACATGAATGTAATCTCGAACCTAAACAAGAAGACAATGAGATCAAAATGTATAAAAACTCTTCTTGTTTAATGAAAACATAAAGATATATAATTACATACCCCTGTTCCATCTTTTGTATTGTAATCATTTCCAAAGACAGTGAGATGAGGTCTCCTTCCAACAGCGACTTGTTGGACAAAAGGCATGAGGTTGTTGGGAATACCGCGAGGATCTTCACCAATGTCACCACTAGGATGTGCACCAACAGGATTGAAATACCTTAGCAATATGATCTTCCATTCTGGGTCGGATCGGTATACATCACGACAGATTTCCTCAATAAATAGCTACAAGAACCCAAAAAAAAACAATCATTGTTTCAAGTTCACTTTGTTCAGGTGGGTTTTGGATTTGAAAGCAAAAAAAGAAAGAAAAACTAACCTTTGTTCTTCCATATGGGTTCAATGCAGAAATTGGAGACTCCTCTGTGCAAGGAACTTCTTTTGGAGAGCCATAGACAGTGGCTGATGATGAAAACAAAAGCTGGAAACAGAGTTGTAAAATTGGCTAATCATGAGATCAAACCAAACACAAAAATAGAAAATGATTTGAGAAGACATGTGGTGCAGAAATTACATTTTTGCAGCCGTGTTGAGCTATAACTTCCAAAAGCGTAATAGTCCCAATGAGATTGTTATTATAATACAGCAAAGGCTTCTCTACACTTTCACCTACTGCTTTAAGTCCAGCAAAGTGTATCACTGCATCAAACCTGTAAGCAAATTTTATCAATAACACTGACATCCAATTATATGCACAACCAAATAAAATATTCACATCATTGATGATAAAAGTGTTAAAAGTATTATTTTTATTTAAAAAAAAAGGTTTTATACTCAATCTTACTTTGTTTCTGAGAAAATCTTCTCAAGGGCAGGTCTGTCCCGGAGATCCACCTAATGATAAACAATGAAGTTTTAAGAAATCATGATCCAAGAATATTCTTCTAAGTTCTGATAGTAATTAAACAAAACAATCCAAAATTCAACAAATGACAAGCTCTTGTTTTGTTATCTAGGCATAAAAACAACAAGATTATAAAATATGATTAGCATTCGTGAAAGGACATTCCACTTTCAGACAGATCAAGATAGATATTGGAATAATATTATTTTACTCTTTCATATGGTAAAGATATTTAATTCGAAATTATGAGTTTTCAACTACAAAACTAGCGAAATACCAATCAAATAAAAATCTTCAAAAATTGATATTTTATTCCGAGAATTTAGGTCCCAAAGAAACAGAAATCAATTGAGTGCTTAACATTTAACAAGTCAAATCATAAATCCAGATTTCATTTTGAATTCACAAATTAATCGAAATCAGTCTAAACGCAAAAATTCTTCAAATCATAGCCCTAGAAAGGTCGGAAAAAAAAAATTCACCGAACCTGGTGAAAGGAGAGGCGTTCACCGTGTTCGGCGGCGAGTTTCTTCACGCGCTCCAGAGAGACGACGGAGGAATTGTCGAGATTATCCACAACTACGGCGGAGTAACCGCCGATAAGCAGTTGAAGCACTGTGTGATTACCGATGTATCCAGCACCACCGGCTACCAAAACGTTTTTTGCCATCATCGTCTTTACGAATTTTTAGCGAAGGATTAACCAAAAATGAAGGAAGTGAAATCAATGATGTTTAATAGATTAAATGTTTGTTAGTTTGTGATCCAGCGGAAAAGGGTTTTAATATATAGAGAGAAAACGGTGATGGTTACGTGATTTTCATTTAACATGGAAATTTTGAATATAAAGTTATAAACTCTCTTGTTTGACAAAAAAAAAACTTAAAACGTAGATTTGCGTGACGCGTGGCAGAATCTGATGTGGATGTAGATAATATACGAGTGTTTCAGTTATCGAAGCTGTCCTTAAAGTTAAAACGTCTTCTTAATTAAGCTCAAGGAAATGGTAAATTAAGCTTTGTTTACTTATCAGCCAGACAATGAAGCAAAACCGTGGAATTGATTAACCTATCCACAAAAGTACGTTTAGAAAGAACAAAAATCCAGAAAAGTACGTTGGAAAAATGGAAAAACGACCGATATCTATCTCAATTATCCCAAATGGTGCAAATACATATCTGAGAAATTTACTTGCCCAAATTCATATTCGAACTTTTAAATTCTGGCCGATGTATATATTGACCCGTTTTTCTGTTAATCAACGGTCACATTCCATTAACGGAGAAGAATCTCGTACCAGTTGACACCGGAATGTAAAACGACGTTGTTTTAAAATTTTTTTTGTTCTTCTTAATCAAAACGACATTGTTTTGGTTTTAAAAAAATGAAAAATTTTCACCAAAATTAAAAATCTTAAACGTCAAATTACCTCATTTTTTTTCAGACCCAGAAGATTACATGTATCTCCATATTCAAAATAGGCTTCTCTTTCTTCTACCTCACTCGATTTCGATAATCTCTGTAAAACTCAATCCCTAATTCTGATTTTCTTCTGCTATCCTAAAACGACGAAAGAAATTATGTTGAAGAAGAAGCTAAATTTTGTTTTGAGTTTTCATAAATCAAACGACGTCGTTTTGATTTTTTTTATTCGCATTAATCAAAACTATGTCATTTTGGTTATTTTTTTTGTTCGCCATAATCAAAACGATGTCGTTTGGTTATTATTTTTCTTTGTTCACCTTAAATCAAAACAACGTCGTTTTGATTTTTTTTTGTTCTTCAATATCAATACGACGTCTTTTGGATTAATGAGAACAAAACAAAAATAATCAAAACGACGTTGTTTTGATTAAAGAGAACAAAATTTTTTTTCAAATGACGTCGTTTTATATTCTAGTACCAATTGTACAGTCGATGTGGCATAGGATTCTTCTCTGTTAACGGAATGAGACAACGGAAAACGAGTCAATGTATACATTCACCAAAAAACAGATAATTGAAGTATGAATTGTCCAAAATTTATTAGTTCGGGAATGAATTCGGGCAAGTAAATTTCTGAAGTATGTATTTGCACTATTTGGGATAGTTGATGTAGGTATTAGCCGTTTTCCCTTGCAAAAACATATATTCATTAGTACGCGTTTACTTATACCAAAAAAAAAATTATATTCATAAGAAATTTATATTTGTGTGTTTTTGTGACTAAAGCTTACAACTCATTGTGACTAAATTTGTTTGGCTCGTAGTTTCTGTCTGTATCCTCTCCACTTAGGCGATTAGGTAATAAGATACTTTTGTAACAGTTTAAACTCAGAAAATGATATAAAATTTTAACATTTTTACCCAAAAAAAAAAAAACTCATTGTGACTAAAGCTTATATTTGTGTGTTTTTGTGACTAAAGCTTAAATATTACATTGTTAATGTATTCAAACGATAAAGTTGTTCGAAAAAAACAATGAGTTGATTAGTAATAGAACACCAACTTTTATGTTTTTTTTTAGAAATATTCTTTGCGTTAAAAGTGTTTTTTTTTTTGTTTTTTTTTAAATATATTTTTTGGTCAATAAACTAATGTTCATTATTTTTAATTTCCGTAAAGTATTTTTGCTTTCATTGCAGTCTGCAGAAGACATTTCTCCATAAAATTGGGGGGTCACGAGATTTGAGAATATCTATGGATGTTAACTTTCCAAGTATGTTGTTATACTAGTAATTTTTATCTTTATCATTTATATCTTAATGCGATATACAGTATAATGGAGAATCTAGTTGATAATAAATCATACAATTAATTAAGAATGGCATCCGTATTTTTGGAAACTAAGTTTAGAAATCCAAAACTAACATGGATTTTGAAAAACTTTAATGATTGAATAGAAAAGAGAAATGTATAAAAAATATCAAACTCACATAAATTAAAAAACAAAATAGAGTAGAAAACATGAAATTTTATAAATAAATAAATAGGTTTAGCCATGAATAGTAGAAGCGAACCTTGACGTTGGTTTTGTTGATTTAGAGCATGATTATTGGGGTATGTTAGTGGGTCTCTTATTACTATTTGCTAATAAAACTTAATCAGTTAAGCTTAAAAAATTTTAGAGACGTCTCTTATTTGAGATCAATAAGAGACGATATCCAGAGACATGAAATCAGACAATTTGGTCCCTAACTATAGAACCCTTTCCGCTCTAATGCTCTGTTTTGCTGAGAATGGTTCGGTGCTTCGAGCACGTAGTATCTGGGAGGAGATGTTAAATAGCTCTTTCGTGCCTGATCTCTTTGTCATCTCAAAGCTTATCTCTGCTTATGAGCAGATTGGTTGTTGTAAGGGTTTATGCTCTGTTTCTATACTAAAGTCGAAACCTTTTTACCGGTTTTAGCTAGATTATCTCTCACTCTCAACTTTAGATCACTCGTGTGTGTTTGATGAAGATGTGTAAGTAAGAGCAGAAAGTAAATGACACAGGAGATTAGGAGTTTACGCCCAACACGGGTCGCTACGTCTCCCCGGAGAAGATCTCCGGAAGAATCCACTAAATCCTTTTACTCGAAATCGAGCCCTTTCACTCTCTGCAGTTCTTACACAAGACTATTGTCTCTCTTACAACTCAGGACTTATCTACTCTTCTTTATTTATCTATGAGAAGTTGATGAGTGGAGATTTTGACTCATTCTAACTTGTGTTTACTGATTGTTTTAGGAGTTTTTGGAGTCTTTTCAGGAAGTTTCAGGTGACTTAGAGGCCTTATCAAAGGATTGGAGTGTTTAGGAGGCATTGGAGCAAAAAGAGATGAATTTGAGCAATAAGGAGCTATTTCACACGTTTTTGGAGAAATCATCCCCGGAGCACCTGCTCCCGGTTTGGACCCTTCGTGGAGCACCTGCTCCAGACGGGAGAAATATAAGGAAAACATCTTTACCTAATCTCAAGCCGCGTGAAAGGAATAAAAGGAGTTTTTACTTCTACGCTTTCTTTTTAAATTTCCTGAACCATAGAGTTTTTACTTGTAAGCTTTTGGGAGAAGAAATCTGCTACACTTTGAGAAGAATTCTGAACCCTATTATCTCTTCTGCGATTTTAATTCATGAATTCCTTTCCATCTGTTTCTGTGTTTCTTTTCTCCATGTCTGAGTAGATCTCTTAGCTAGATTAAAGCGTTCAAAGGATTTCATGAGTTAGAGGATTAGATGCAAATAGGGCTTGATATCTATTGTCTTCACCATTGTTAGACTTAATGCTTAGGTTGAATTGATCACTCAATCTGCGATTTTAGGTTAATCTGTTCATCAAAAGTGTAATAGGTTGCTAGAATAAACATTGGTGAGCGATTTGTCCTTAGCCAACGACAGTTGAAGTTAAGGCAAATCGTGAACAGATCAAACCTGCTAGCTAATGCTTGTCTGCAATTTTCTAGGTTCAAACGACAGTTTAGGATTTAGGTTGTTAGACAAAGTTATCGAGATCACGACAGTGGATCGATAAGCTTTTCTGTTTGAGTTCGAGACTTGCGTTACACTTGTGCCCTTAATAGTCATCTGGTTCTTATCTCTGAAATTCCTGCGAATTGCTTTGGTCTAGTGCTTGTTTTAATTTGAATTTAAATCGTTGTTTGCCATTCTGTTTACTTTTTAGTTTTCAAAACAAACCATCTTTCGTCTTAGCTTTAATTCAATCCTCACAAATTCATAGAGTAACACTGGTCCTCTGGATTTCGAATCCTTTATATTACAACTACATCATTGTTCTATTGCAGTAGAAACTAGGAGTATATCCAGTCTGAATCAAATTTTGGCGCCGTTGCCGTGGACCAATTCGTTACCTTTGATTTTTGGTTTGAAATTCAGACTAAGGC
Organism: Eutrema salsugineum; assembly: GCF_000478725.1. Classification (NCBI taxonomy): domain Eukaryota; kingdom Viridiplantae; phylum Streptophyta; class Magnoliopsida; order Brassicales; family Brassicaceae; genus Eutrema; species Eutrema salsugineum. The sequence continues at coordinate 5,891,277 of NW_006256756.1, read as the reverse complement.
TTTACTAATTTTTCTCTCTTGTTCTCTTGTTTGCGTGTGTTTCAGGTGTATGTCAAACATAACCACAAGGAGCAACTGCACCGATCTTGTTTCTTTGTCGAACACCGATCTAGCAAGAGTCGAGCGAGAAAACAGACGTCAAAGGCCTATTCAAGCCAACATGGGCGATCAAGGCAACAATGGCAACATGGCTGTCGAGGTTCAACAGCTTCGACAGCAATTGGAGCAGCTGCAAAAGGCGCAGCAAGACAGGGAGCAGCCACAGCCTGCTATTGGAGACAAGGACAGTCCGCACGCTTACTATCACAACAGGGATGCGATTGCTCCTCCAACCATTCAGAGGCAAGACTTTGAGATCAAACCTCAGCTGATCTCATTGGTGAAGCAGCACCTCTTTCATGGGCTTCCTGCTGAGATTCCGATGGACCACATCGAGAATTTTGAGGAGATTTGCAGCACGACTGGATCAAATGGGATACCAGCCGATTTCTTGAAGTGCAAGCTTTTTCCATTCTCACTTGCGGACAAAGCTTTGCGCTGGCTGAAGTCATTACCACCTGGGTCATTGACTACATGGGAAGAGTGCAGATCAGCATTTTTGGACCATTTCTACACTAAGGCCAAAACTGCAGCTCTGAAGAACAAGATCTCGTCGTTTAAACAGCAACCTGGTGAAGCTTTCTGCGAAGCTTGGGAGAGGTACAAGGAGAACCGAAGAGAGTGCCCTCACCATGGGTTCTCTGATGAGCAGATTCTGTCAACCTTTTATGATGGTGTCAACTGGGATTACAGGAATGCTTTGAATGCAGCTAGCAATGGCGATTTCATGACTAAGTCCAAAGAAGCTGCTTATGAGTTGATTGAGAACTTAGCTGCAAGCTCCAGC
>NW_006256756.1:5761668-5890311 GCF_000478725.1 Eutrema salsugineum | reverse complement strand
ATCTGCTGCTGAGAGAGAACCAGAGATCTGTGCATTTTGCTGATGAGGTCGGTGATGCACCTCTTGCTCAAGAGTTTGTAGATGCAGAGAATAATGATTAGATGGAGGTAAATTTCGTGAATGGACAAGGGTATGTGCAGAATCGCAGTTTCAACAACTTCAGAAGCCACCCGAATTTATCCTACAGAAGCAACAATGTTGAGAACCCTCAGGATCAGGTCTATCCGCAGCAAGGAGTGCAGAATCAGTCAGGATTTCAGAAGAACTTCTCCAGCAACTTCCAAGGAAAGCAGTTCATCACTAATCAGAATCGATTTCAAGGTGGAAATCAGCAGAAGTTGCCTTTCACAAGTCTACAGCCTTCTTCGAGTTCCTCAAATATGAGGCTGTGTGGACTCATGTGAAGAAGCTGGATGTTCAGGTAGCTCAGACTGCAGAAGCTGTGAAGAGATCACCTGGAACTCTCCCTGGAAAAGGGGAAAACCCCAGGAACGAGTTTGTGAATGCTATTGAGCTTAAAAGTGGGAAGACTCTACATGCTGCACCAACAAGCTCTGTCTCAGAAAAGAGGAAGAAAAAGGACGTGGAGCACCTGCTCCAAGAAGAGGAACCAGCTCATGACGTAAAAAAGACGAAGGAGCACTCTTCCTCCATCGGAGCACCTGCTCCAAAATCTGGAGCACCTGCTCCAGACGTAGATTTGACGAGGGAGCACCCTGAGCCAACGAGGGAGCACCTGCTCCAGCCACCTGCCCCAGCAAACATTCCTGCAATAGTTTACACGCCTAAGGTACCTTACCCAGTTCCACCAAAGAAGTCTCGCAAGGACTTAGAGGATGCAAAGTGCAGGGAGATGCTGAAGGATTTGACTGTAAAACTCCCTCTAGCTGATGCTGTTCAGATGATGCCAGCCCTTAAATGATACATGAAGGGGTTAGTGTCTGGGAAAGCTGTTGAGGAAGAGAGTGTCATGATGGTTTCGAAGGAGTGCAGTGCTGTGCTTCAGAACAAAGTGCTGAAGAAGAGAAGTGATCCAGGAAGGTTTGTTCTCTCAGTCAGGATTGGGAATGTACTGTTTGCAAGGTCTCTCTGCGATCTGGGTTCAAGTGTGAATCTGATGCCTTACTCTGTAGCCAAGCGATTGGGTTACACCAGATTTAAACCGACGAAAATCTCGCTGGTATTTGCTGATAGATCAACCAAATTCCCTGTTGGTATACTCGAGGATCTGCATGTTCAGATAGGTGATACACTCATTCCAGCAGATTTTGTGGTTCTGGAGCTTGATGAAGAACCCAAGGATCCTTTGATATTGGGTCGATCCTTCTTATGCACAGCTGGTGCAATCATAGATGTGAAAGAAGGAGTGATAGATCTCCAGCTGGGAGATATGGTGGTGCGATTTGAGATGAATAAACTCTTCAAGAAACCAATGCTGGACGGACAGACATTTGTCATAGATGATGGTTCAGGCATTGCTGAAGAGGTTGCTGAAGAGGTTTTGGCCATCGATCCCCTCAAAGTTGCACTCACCAAAGCTGAAGGAGAACATGGGTATTTGAGTGAAGAAGCCGATGGGTTTGCAAAAATGCTGAATGCAAGCACGAGGATGCAAAGGCAGGTGGCGTACATGAGCTTAGAAGGCAAGGAGAGCTCACCTGCAGAAAAAGCCGACGGAGCACCTGCTCTAAATCCTGGAGCACCTGCTCCCGACGGTTTGATTGATGGACCTTGGAGCGAATCGAGAGCTCCGAAGCTTGAGCTCAAACCCCTTCCTGTGGGGCTCAGGTACGCGTTTCTGGGACCCAATTCGACATTCCCTGTGATAGTGAACTCTGAATTGAACAATGTAGAGATTGCCTTGCTTCTTTGTGAAATTAGAAAGTATAGGAAAGCTATAGGATATTCACTAGATGACATTCCAGGGATTTCTCCTGATCTTTGCATGCATAGAATACATCTAGAAGATGAATCAATGACTTCTGTAGAACATCAGAGGAGGTTAAACCCGAATCTACAAGATGTTGTAAAGAAAGAGATAATGAAACTTCTAGAAGCTGGTGTGATCTATGCAATTTCAGATAGTAATTGGGTTAGTCCGGTTCATGTAGTTCCTAAGAAAGGTGGCATCACTGTGATAAAAAATGATAGGAATGAATTGATACCAACTAGAACTGTTACTGGGCATCGAATGTGCATAGATTACAGGAAATTGAATGCTGCAACTCGCAAAGATCATTTTCCTTTACCATTTATCGATCAGATGCTTGAACGCTTGGCTAACCATCCTTATTACTGTTTCTTAGATGGTTATTCAGGTTTCTTTCAGATCCCAATCCACCCGGATGACCAGGAGAAGACGACATTCACATGTCCTTATGGCACCTTTGCATATCGCAGAATGCCATTTGGCTTGTGTAATGCTCCAGCAACATTCCAACGCTGCATGATGTCGATTTTCACTGACCTGATTGAAGACATAATGGAAGTTTTCATGGACGATTTTTCTGTCTATGGAAGCTCCTTTTCTGTCTGTTTGTCTAATCTGTGCAGGGTCTTGCAGCGGTGTGAGGAGAAGCATCTGGTGCTTAACTGGGAGAAATGCCATTTCATGGTGAGAGATGGGATCGTGCTGGGACACAAAACCTCAGAGAAAGGGATCGAGGTGGACAGGGCAAAGATCGAGGTGATGATGAGTCTGCAGCCACCAACATCAGTCAAGGGGGTTCGTAGTTTTCTGGGCCATGCAGGTTTTTACAGACGCTTCATCAAAGATTTCTCGAAGATTGCCAGACCCCTGACGCAGCTGCTGTGCAAGGATGTGAAATTCGAGTTTGATGATGCATGTTTGGAGGCATTTCACAGGATAAAAGGAGCTTTGGTCAGCGCTCCTATTGTCCAGCCACCAGATTGGGAACTACCTTTTGAGGTCATGACCGATGCTAGCGATTATGCAGTGGGAGCAGTGCTGGGACAGAGGAAAGAAAAGAGGCTCCACGTCATTTATTATGCTAGTCGAACACTCGACGAGGCTCAGTGCAGATATGCCACAACTGAAAAGGAGCTTCTTGCAGTGGTTTATGCTTTTGAGAAGTTCAGGTCTTACCTTGTTGGGTCGAAAGTTGTTGTTCACACAGACCATGCAGCTCTGAAATACCTGTTGACGAAGAAGGATGCCAAGCCAAGGCTCCTTCGATGGATCCTTTTGCTGCAGGAGTTTGATTTGGAGATTAAAGACAAAAAAGGGATTGATAATGGTGTTGCAGACCACTTGTCGAGGCTGAAGATAGATGATGACATTCCACTAAATGACAGCCTTCCTGATGAACAAGTTTACGCCATAGAAGATCCTGGGTTCGACGAGCACCTGCTCCCCACCGAAGCACCTGCTCTGACGAGTTTTTGCAACCAAGTTGACATAGATCGGCATTCTGGTTTCCCATGGTTTGGAAAGATTGCAAATTACCTCGCTGCAGAGCAGGAACCTGCAGGTTTTGTGGGAAACAAAAAGAAGAAGTTTCTGAAGGATGTGAGGCACTACTTTTGGGATGAGCCTTATTTATACAGGCATTGCTCTGATGGAATCTTCAGAAGATGTGTAGCTGACGAGGAGATACCAGGAGTGTTGTTTCATTGCCATGGATCCTCTTATGCAGGTCACTTCGCCACTTTCAAGACTGTGTCGAAAATTCTCCAAGCTGGGTATTGGTGGCCGACGATGTTCCGAGATGCAGCGAGTTTCATCTCCAGGTGTGACACATGTCAGAGACAAGGGAACATCAGCAGGAGGAATGAGATGCCTCAGAATTTCATCTTGGAAGTAGAGATTTTTGATGTGTGGGGTATAGACTTCATGAGACCTTTTCCATCATCTTATGGGAATGAGTATATTCTGGTGGCAGTTGACTATGTGTCAAAGTGGGTGGAAGCTCTGGCTAGTCCCACAAATGACGCAAAGGTGGTTTTAAAAATGTTCAAATCTGTCATTTTTCCCAGGTTTGGTGTGCCGCGAGTGGTGATTAGCGATGGAGGCTCTCACTTCATCAACAAAGTCTTTGAAAACTTGTTGAAGAAGAATGGTGTAGACCCCATACCATCCATCAGACGAGTGGGTAAGTTGAGGTTTCCAACAGGGAAATCAAGAACATTCTGCAGAAGACTGTGAGCACCACAAGGAAGGATTGGGCAGTGAAGCTTGATGATGCTCTTTGGGCATACAGAACAGCTTACAAAACACCTTTGGGGACTACACCATTCCACTTGGTGTATGGAAAAGCATGTCATCTTCCAGTGGAACTTGAGTACAAAGCTGCTTGGGCAGTGAAGCTGCTGAATTTCGATGCAAAGAGTGCTCAGGAGAGGAGAGTAATGCAGTTGCATGAGCTGGAGGAAATTAGGCACCTGGCCTATGAAAACTCGAAGATTTACAAAGAGAGGACAAAAGCTTTCCATGACAGGAGAATCCTCAACAGAAGCTTTGCACCAAACGATCAGGTGTTGCTCTTTAACTCTAGATTGAAATTGTTTCCAGGGAAGCTGAGATCAAGATGGTCTGGACCATTCACCATCAAGGAAGTTCGACCATATGGAGCTGTAGTGTTGCTGGACACTAAAAGAGGCGAGTTTGTTGTCAATGGACAGAGGTTGAAACCATACCTTACTGGTCCAAATATCGCAGAAGGTGAATCAGTCACCTTAAGCGATCCTCTTCAAGCCTAAATGGCTTTCCAAGTCAAGCTAATGACTTAAAACAAGCGCTTGGTGGGAGGCAACCCACCGGTAAGAGTCTCTAACTTTGTGTCTTTCAATTCTTAGCTACTAACTTTGTTTTTTAGGTTCTTTCTTTTCAAAAAAAAAAAAAAAAAAAAAGATAAAGCAGGTAGAGAGGTTTTCAGCGATGGAGGTGAAAAGAAGAAGAAGGAGGGAGCAACCCACCGGAGCACCTGCTCCATCTGCTAGGTTGGTTGCTCACCATGTAGAATTTGACGAACGAGCACCCTGCTCTAGTTTGGAGCACCTGCTCTGCCAGGGTGTTTGGCGCTTCCAGGTAAGTTTTTGGGAAAATTGGAGTTTTAATGGGAACGCAGGGGCTAGTGTGCAAATTTTACCAAAAGATTTATTTTACACAGAATTTTACCCTACCTGAGTTTCCCTTGGTTTCTTAAACTTGAGTTTTGCGACCCATAAACACCTCCTCCTTCCTCCTTTCTTTTTCGCCATACTTGATACTTGAGCTCAAATCCCAGATTTTTCAAAACTTCACCGATTTCAACGTTTTTGAGTCTAAGTTCATCGGTTTTTCGTCCTCTCTCCGTTTCTGCAACCAATTTCGACACCCAGCAAAGGTATGACTCGCAATTCCCTGTTTAATATTTCGGCGAAATTTTTAAAAAGGGTGCTTACTTCTATCTGTGTGTTGATTTCGACTTATGCGCATGTTGTTGAGGTTCTAGAGCAGCATCAGTTTACATCTATGTGATTATCCGTTCTACATACGCACATGCAAAACTCTGCTCGAAAAATTAGGTTGGAGATTTTCTATGGGCTTAATTGTTTTCTTCTTCAATGTTGTTCCAGGAATGCCTCCCAGAACAATGTTCAAGAAGAAGGGAAAGAAGAAGAACGGTGAGGGAAGTAAACCTACCCCATCGACGTATCCATGGCCTCGCGAAGAAAACACACTGATCGAGTTGCCTGATGAGTTGATACCCGAACACTCGGACGAGCTGTGGGACCAAACGGACTCGTTCTATTACAACAAGCTGCTCAACATCAAACTGCAACCAATCTTAGTGATGTGCACAGACACACTAAAACGGTTGGGAATCTTCAATGAGGTGAGCATCATCCTGCGCAACACGAAGCTGACGCAACTCGCTTTCGAGGACGACGATCTCTACCCTGATCTGGTCCGCCAATGCCTCGCATCTGCAAAGTTGCGGTACGCAAATCCGACGAAGCCAATGGCCGATGAAGCGACTTTCACTTTCTTTGCTGAAGGGAAGCGCTACAGCATCGACATGGCAACGTTTTGCACTGCTTACGGGTTTCATGACGAGGATAAAGAGCTGCGTTTCCCGAGTAAGTTCGAGGTTGCCAACCAATTTTGGCAAACCATCGCCTCCGGCCACTACAAGTCGAACACGGCAAGCGTATCAGTCTGATAGATAGGTCATTTTATGTCCCAGGGCTATCAATCCCCTTTGTCGAAGTAGCACAAAGAGGTATCAATCCAGACAAGTCAACGAGACACTAGACTATGATGTTTGTTCATTTAAGTCAAGACAAAAGGTGAAGGTTTTGAACTAAGCTAAGTAACAAACGATTAAGCATGAAAGGTAAAGCAAATGATTAGATCTAAACAGAGACAGGATGCAAATAATAACTGAACGATTCAGATGATGATAATATGTAATAAAGCAAGGAACTTTAGACGAGATACTTGACTCGGATGCTTCCAAGTTCAACTAGTTGGTTAATGTATCAAAACATCAAGCAGTTTCATTTAACTTTGAACTCAAGGCATGTTAATCTTCTCATGAAAGTATTAAGCATCTAAACTGATCCTCCTTCATACCAAAAATGTCTTTTGAGAAGCATCGAATCAATCAGCAATAAGAATCAGTTCAAAAATGTCATTTAAGAGAACGAACTATCACTCTCGTGATGAAAGACTCTTAAACCCATAACCGAGTGGTTCAGACATTTCTACGAACACTTTTGATGCGAGATATGTCTCAGATCTGAACCTCAAGTGATGTGCTTGGATCCAGCCTAGAGATCTCGTCGGTTAAAGAATGAAACATGCAAGACTAGACACCTAAACCCACTAATCTACCTTGAAAGCACCCTAATCTACTCGTCTAAAGCCGCTTAAACGACTACTCACTAATCATAACGAGCTCACTAAGTCCTTTGCAAGACGTGTAGCTGGTCATGATGAGGAGTTTAATGTTAGATGATCAAAGAAATAAAGAAAGAACAAGATTTCTCATGCAAAAGCGAGATATCGGATTAGAATCATCAAGTTTCACCAAAGAGGCAAGTTCTTAAAGCTAAAAACAGATAAGAGATAAGGTGATTAGGTTTTTAGTCTCAAAATGTATATATAGCAAAGGTAAAGTGTCGCGGGTCAGCCCGGAACAAACCGGGTACTGAACCGCGTTCTTGGGCTGATGGCTGAGTGCCACGGTGTGTCGGAGAGTGAAGCCGAGGTCTTCATGTCGAGGAACGCACGTGAGTCCAGATCCAAATGAAGATCTCGTGAAGAACACGGCAAGAACATGCATGAACCCTAGTCTTTGATCCATCTTCACGTGTGTGTTTTTGAGCAGCTTTGTTCTTGATTCTGGGCTTGTGACAATGGACCTCGGGATAAAATGCCGAGGCGCTTGGACGTCGAGGGGTTCGGGAGAATAGGGTCCGGCATGCACGCCGAGGTCGCTACACCGAGGTGCATGTTCAACACTTAGTCGTTTCCAGCTCCTTTCTTACGTGTGCATGCCTTGATCCCAACGTGCCGAGGTATCTATACGAGGCCTAGCTCAGGATACTTCCAAAATATGAGCCTTGACTTGGCTGATGTCGAGGTGATGATGCCGAGCCCTGAAGAAACACTTAGCGCGTATCGCAACATATTTGGGCCCGTATCGACCATGTCGCCTTCCGGCGGCAGTAACTTTCGACCCACGACTCCGAATGCTCTGAGACCAGTTTCATAGTCAAGGTGACTCAATAAACTCGAACTTTGGTGAAGAAACCGTCGGAGCTTGGGAAGTGGAAGGCTTCCTGGATTTCATATCTTTGAACCGCATTGGAATCACCGGGAAATAAGCTGTTTGGACCGGTGTGAACTCCGGAGACTTTATCTTTCAAACCACTCGTCCGAATTTAGCGATCCCAACCGTTCTGAAAAGGTCTTTCAAAGCTCTCAAACTTTGATGAAGACCGGGCAAGCTGGTTCGGTCCGGAAAGGTTCCGTCCGCCGTGATCTTTGTACTCCACCGTTCGGTTCTCGGATGCGCGTAATGTTGGTGCATCTTCCGGAAGCTGTATCTTTCTCCCCACTGGTCCGAATTGGATGATTCCAACTGTTATGGGATCTTTGTTTGATTATCTCCAACTTTGCTGAAGACCCCGCCAACTGGTTCGGACCGGATGGTTCCCCGGATTGCTGATCTTTGAAACGCACGGACAAGGACAAATTTTGGTCGAGAAAAGCTTCCCGCGGTAAGGAAAATGGCCGAGGGCTGTGTACCGCGGTAAGCTTTTTGGTCGTAAAAATTCCTTCGCCTCGGCCAAAAACTCAACCCGCGGTATTTACACCTGATCTTCGACCCAGGCTGACTTTGGTCGATCGGTACGGACTTTGGTCGGTGCTGAGCGATCGGTAAGCTTTTTGGTCGAGGTTGAACGATCGGTAAGGATTTTGGCCGAGGTTTCTTGCCGTCCGGTAAGCGATTTGGCCGAGAAATTCCTCCAAGCGGTTTTCACCATTTTTGACCCTTTTCTTCACCGTCTTCTTCTCTGCTCCTCTTCTTAGGCTCCAAATGACTCCCCAAGCACCTGATAAAGACTTCAAAACATGCAAAACTCTTTGGGACCTAATGCAAGCCCTAAATCCTATTTTCATGCCTAAAGACTCAATTTTCATGGGGAAAACACATAATGAGGACTCTAAAATGCACTCTAAATGATGTAAAATATAGACATATCAACTCCCCCACACTTGTCCTTTGCTTGTCCTCAAGCGAAGAGAACAAATGAGAAGAAGAGGTTGTAATGCAGATGGAGCTCATATTTCCTTTTTAGAAAGAAGTGATCACAAGGAGAACTCGGATTCATGCTCAAATATGCAACGTAAAGCCATACTCAGATATTCTATAATTAAAGCACAGAATCTCCACAAGTCATTATCACATTCAACTCTTTCACATTCATTAAGCTCGTAACCGGTGAATCAAATGATGCAATGTTCAAATAGGCTGGCTTGGCTAGGGTAAGGTCATGAGATAAAAATGATCTCATCAATATTCAAGCGGGTGTAATGCAACAATGGGATCACTCAATGAACGACCAAACTTTGGCAGAATGCTAAAGGTAAAAAGCAACCGATGCATACAAGGGCAAGACTCATCACACCCCACACTCCACTCAAAGCTTTTCTTACTTGCTCACCCTCTCAAGATCCTCACTCTCTCAATCGCTTTCTTTTTCACTAGGGGACTCACTTTTGTTTTGATTTTCAAGCCTTTGGTGTTTACTTATTCAAACAGCTCTTTTCTTTTCTTTCTAGAACACTTGAGCCTTTTTGTCTTCTTTTCATTTCAAAGACTATACTTTTCTTTTTAGAACAACAGAGCTCTTCTTTTCAAATTCAAGACTCGATTCTTTTTCTTTCATTCCCCTAGCTATCTCCATTCTCTCTTTTCTCTCAGCTCACCTTTTTCCACTCACCAATAGATCTTTTCCCCCACACTTATTTCTTGCCAATACTCTCAGTTCCTTGATGTTGGAACGTAGCACTCAATGAGACATGCCCTTGTCGCTCTAAACCTAACACTTTCTGCTAAGTTCGGTCCAAGGTGGCCTTACAATTCACACACAAACATTGGCTCGAAAAGAAAGTTGGGTTCAAGGTGAGGGAACTGATCCATGATGCGGATTCAGCTACTTGAGCAAGGGAAAAGAGGGTGGTAAAAACAATGATTCTAGCTCAAGTATGTATATCGGTATCCACAAGCCAATTCAAGCAATGCATCAAAAGATATTTATAATTCAAGTTCAGGGTTATCACTTAGTTAGAGTTGAGTGTAATTTAGACTTGCTTCTCAGATTCAAATCGTTTCAAGCTTTACAAGCACAGAATGAGTTTCACAAGCATATTTAGTTCAAGTTCTCGAGTGATTTACTCTCTAGGAAAAAATCTATCATTGCTCCTTGCACTGATGCAATCCTACATGATGCAACTTAGACTCGATCTTAAAATGCGAGATGCAACTAGAATGATGCGGTTTTACCATATGTACAAAGCTAGATGAGACTCAAGAATGCAAAAGTCAAATAAGAACAAAGAAAACAAGATCAGAAAACACAAAGCTCCTCCCCCACACTTAAACAACACAGTCCCGTGTGTTATAGAAGCGTGTGAGAGAAGTAAAAAGACGAACTAAACAAATGCAGAATGATATACACAAGATGCATATGTACAGGGTTTGAAGTCGATACCTTAGTCGGAGAGGTCTGATCCCAAGTAGTACGAGGGATTTGATGTTGAGCAGGAGGGTGTGGACTGACGTGGCGAGCTGCTATCCGAGGGTTCAGGTAAGAATGCCAAGGCAGGGTTGATCCAATCCTCTTTGCCTGGTGGAAACTCCGGGTTCCTTGCGTTTGAGCTTTCCCCAACCTCCTCCTGTGTAACTGGTGCGGTTGAGGTCCCCGAGTTCATGTCCGGAGAAGATGGCCGTGTCAGCTGCTTGACCTTCTTCTTCAGGTGCCTTACACAGTCCACCAACGCATGAATGGTCTTGTCTTGCCACTTACACCACTTTTGGAGAGTGTTCACTCGCAAATACAGCTTCTTGGTGTGGTATTCAGGCTCACCCCACACGTATGGATCAAAATGATATCGGCCTGCTCCCATCTTTCTCTCAGGGTGCCGTTCTTCTTCATTCTCACATCCGGCCGGGCCGTTCTCGTTTTGAGGTTTGTTAGGTATGGCCTTGGTGCACTTGCGCATTGGTGGGCCGAGAGAGGGGTTGTACAACTGATCCTTGAGGACATAGAAGGAGATGTTACACTGCTTATCAAGCATGGTGAGGCCTCGGTTAGGCAGTAGAACTTGTGTACCGTCCCTGTGCATCAGCGTGAAGTTGTAAACCCATCTATCCCCTGACTTGCCTCCAAAGAAACCGCTTTTACTTAGGTATTGCTCATCAATGAGATTCGGCCTTGATGGTGAATCAGGGAATATGAACCCTTGAGCTCTCAAAATTGTAGTGACAATCCATCCGTTCTGAAGCCTCCTTGCTCCCTTTTTCTTCCGGTCACACCACACATTGTGTCTATAGGTGAGCATTTGGATCGCAAAGAATGCTCCTAAAGACGGTGCATGCATTGGCCCTTGGTACTCCTTTTTGTTCTTCATTTGAGTGATGAGCGGCTTAAGTCCAAGTCCTAACAATTCAAGCTCTGCCGTGTGAATGACACCTGGGTTGTATGTAGAGAAGAACGTAGAGGCCAGGACCCGGTTGGTGTATCTGATTGCAGGGTTCCTGATGCAGCTTGTCTTGCTTTTGCCTCCCAAGTAAGGCCCAAAAGATATTGTTTCCCACAACGCGGCCAACTCATCACGAGGGTACACAAACTTGTCAAGCGAGCTTCCATTCCTTTCAAATCCAAATATCTCATCAAGCTCCTTGAAACTGACCTTGTAGTGCACGCCTTCTATGTCAAACTCTATGTGTCCGAATCCTTTGCCATGTAGACGCTTGGGATCTCTCTTGGAGTAGATGACAACCTCCAAAGTGGCAAGAAACTGTTGTGTGATCCCCTCGTAAGCAACATCGCTCATCATGAAGAATTCGGCCAAGCCCATGTTTTGAAAGATGAGTGTAACATCATCGAGTATCTCAAGCTTCTTCAACAGCTCCATATCAGGGAACCGACCTTGAGCTACTCGTATAGAGTTAAAGTGGTCCAAGTACTCCTCAGTAGTCGGGAAATGTTCTTCCTCGAGCTCGGTCTTTGGTTCCTTCTTGGCTTTCTTGGCATGGTCGGGTACATGGGGAACTATGGCTCTCAGCTCATCACCATCGATCTCAGTGGCTGCCTGCTCCCCATTCCTTTTTGGTTCAAGGGTTGGAACCAGAGTGAGCTCGGCGTTCCTTGCTCGCTTGGCGGCTGGCTCACCATCGGATCTCACGGAGGGTTTCTTGCTTGTTCCACCATTGCGTGCTACGGCCACGGCTTTCCCTTTCGTGCTCCTCCTCTGGACCTCATTTTTGTTCGTCTCATGAGTGGGAACAGCTCGGTCGCCGGTCATCTGCAAGACAGATCCTCAAAGAAACCGTTAGAATCAAGTACAACGACAAGCACAGGTTTCTGAAGATAGCAAAGACAGAGCTTTTCTCTAACAAGATCATAGTTATAGCTTTGTCATACATCAAAGAGAGAAGTAAGAACAAGCCAGAACAACCGATTAGAGACAAGTTATCAAGACACTTCAGCTCAAGTACACAAATCATCATTAAGACCGATTCCAAGCGCATTTTCTCAAGAATTTTGAAAACTCAAGAACAAGTGATTTTCAGAACAAAAACCGGTTTTTCTTGTGTTGTCTATCCTGATGGAATTTTTAAAATTATTCCCGGAGGTCGATATGTTCTAAAAGAATCGATTCCACATTTTACAAACTTAAAAGCTCGCAAAGAATGAAGGAAAAAAAATGAGTTCTTTAAGAAGCAAATACCTTTGGGAATCCAAGATTCAAGTTTAGTGGAATGCTTATGATGAATAGACAACACCCTAGCGAGTCTAGAACGCTTGGAATCACAAGAAATGGATGAGAAATGAGAGAGATATGTTCTTGAAATGCAGAGAAAAGAGAGAAGAAGGCGAACTCTCGGTTTTGGCTCGGGATGGAGGCTGGTATGGGTGGTGTCGCGCTTTCCAGCTGGCGCTTGGACTGTAGTGGGACTGGTCCCCCCTTCTCCTCCAGCTGCGACCGTTGACCCGCGCCAAAACAGCTTTGACCGGGCGTTTAAATTCAAATTACCGCGCAAAGGCTTTCAAATGGCGCGACTTTGGAATGACGTGAGCCGTACGGACTAGAGTGGTTTTTCTCGTGTTCTCTTGAGCGGCCTCGACTTGTTCTACCTCGAGGGCACTAAGCCGAGTGGGCTAAGTTTAAGTTAACAAGAATTTCCCCGCGGCCTTCAAATCTTTTCCTTAGTCCGTGCAAACCTTCTTCTTTGACTCAAGTGTCCCAAGTGTTTATGTTTTTGATCGTTCTTGAAACTGGGCACCTCGGTGTGCTCCACCACGAGGGTATCATGCCGAGGTCACTTGTATTAACAGAGAACACTTGGTGCTGGGGGTTTAAACGGTCTGGCCTTGGTGTAAACTGGTCGCGGCCTCGATCGAGGTTTTAGACCGTTTGAAGTGAACTTTGCTCCTCGGTATAGTTATACCGAGGTGTTTACACCGTGGCCTTCCCCCACACTTAGTCATTTCACTGTGACACTTCTCGGACACGGCTATGATGAAATCGAGTCGAGGAGTCTAGCCGAGGTTCTCAGGCTTTACTCGGTAAACGGTGACCGCGGTATGTATATACCAAGGGTCGATACCGAGGCTACGTACACTCTAGGACTTAATTCATCAGGCCGTGTCATTTTCAAGCTTTTTCTTACTCTCATCATCAAGATTCACCATCTAACTCCTGAAACACTTAACAAACCCTTCAAAAAGCTTCAAGTAAAAAGAAAAAGAAGATGAAAAGCGAAATATGTACAAGGATAGGCTTGGGGTGTCTCCCAAGAGCACTTTGTTTAACGTCACTAAGTTTGACTTTTCATACCTTTTCAGGCTGATTCTGGTTCAAGAAGAGGAACTGAGGTAGCTCTCTCTCTTGTTTCTGATGCCAGGTAGTGCTTTACCCTCTGACCGTTTACCACAAAGCCTTGTCCATCTTTTCCTTTTAGAACAACCGCTCCATAAGGTCTTACTTCAAGAATTTTGAATGGACCGGACCATCTGGATCTCAGCTTCCCAGGGAACAGCTTAAGCCTCGAGTTAAACAACAGAACTTGGTTCCCTTCTTTGAACTCTCTCTTGTGTATCTTCTTGTCATGAAGCGCTTTAGTCCTTTCTTTGTAGATCTTAGAGCTCTCAAAAGCATCTAACCGGATTTCCTCAAGCTCATGAAGCTGTAAAACCCTCTTCTCTTGTGCAGTCTTGATGTCAAAGTTCAGAAGTTTCACTGCCCACAATGCTTTGTATTCCAACTCAACCGGTAGATGACAGCTTTTCCCATAGAGCAAGTTAAACGGTGAGGTTCCAATGGGGGTCTTGTACGCGGTTCTGTAAGCCCACAAAGCATCATCAAGTTTCTTGCTCCAATCCTTCCTAGATGAGCTCACGGTTCTTTCTAAAATAGCCTTTATCTGTCGGTTAGAGACCTCCACTTGACCACTAGTCTGCGGATGATAAGGTGTGGCCACCTTGTGCTTTACTCCATGCTTCCTTAAAAGACTCTCAAGAGTCTTATTGATAAAGTGGCTTCCCCCATCACTGATTACTACTCTTGGAACTCCAAACCGTGGGAAAATGATACTTTTGAAAAGCTTTACCACCACTTTTGAATCGTTAGTTGGGGATGCAACAGCCTCGACCCACTTACTCACATAGTCCACCGCGACAAGGATGTACTGATTTCCGTATGAACTCACAAAGGGACCCATGAAGTCAATGCCCCAACAGTCGAAGACCTCGACCTCAAAGATTGGGTTTTGGGGCATCTCATTCCTCTTGGATATGTTACCGTGCCTTTGACAAGCCTCGCATCTCGATACCACATCTTGAGCGTCTTTGAACATAGTCGGCCACCAGAAGCCGCTTTGCAAAACTTTGGCAACCGTCTTGAATGCACCTAGGTGACCACCGTACGCTGAACCGTGGCATTCTTGTAGCACCGGATGGATCTCTTCTTCGGCCAAGCATCGCCTATAGAGATGGTCCTTGTTAAGCACGTAAAGATACGGCTCATCCCAATGATATCTCATCACATCTCTAAAGAACTTTTTCCTCTGATAGGCATCAAGATCCGGTGGCTCTAAACCGCAAGATAGGTAGTTCACAAGATCCGCGAACCATGGGAGGCTTCTTTCTTTGATTGTATTGGCCTCTTCCACCTCTAAGTAAGACCGTACCAGCATGAGATGTTCCTCAGGTAAAGCATCGTCTATGGGGACCTTTTCTTCAATCCTCAGCCTTGAGAGATGATCTGCGGCCCCATTTCTATGCCTTTCTTGTCAAGTATCTCCATGTCGAACTCTTGGAGCAATAGGACCCATTTCAAAAGCCTCGGCTTAGCGTCTTTCTTAGACATCAAGTACCTCAAGGCCGCGTGATCAGTGTAGACCGTGACCTTTGATCCCACTAGATAACTCCTGAATTTGTCAAATGCAAACACAATGGCAAGCATTTCCTTCTCGGTGGTTGCATACTTTTCTTGAGCTGAGTCCAAGGTGCGGCTGGCATAATAAATCACATGGAGTTTCTTATCTTTCTTCTGCCCCAAGACAGCTCCCACGGCATAGTCAGATGCATCAGTCATCACTTCGAAAGGTAAAGACCATTCGGGAGCTTGTACAATTGGTGCACTGATCAAAGCCTCCTTGATCCTCTTAAACGCTTCCTCACACTCTTCATCAAAGATAAACTCCACCTCTTTGCACAATAGCCTAGTTAAAGGCCTAGCTATCTTGGAGAAATCCTTAATGAACCGCCTATAGAACCCAGCGTGCCCAAGAAAGCTTCTTATCCCTTTTACAGAATTCGGAGCTTGTAGGTTCACCATTACCTCGATTTTGGCCTTGTCCACCTCAATTCCCTTCTCTGATACCTTGTGCCCCAAGACAATGCCTTCTTGTACCATGAAATGACACTTCTCCCAGTTCAATACAAGCCTATGCTCCTCACATCTCTTTAGAACCTGAGAAAGATTAGCAAGACATTCGGAGAAAGAGGAAGTATACGGAGAAATCATCCATAAACACCTCAACTTTCTCTTCAATTAGATCAGAGAAAATGTGCATCATGCATCTTTGAAAAGTGGCCGGTGCATTACACAAACCGAAAGGCATTCTCCTATAAGCATAAGTGCCATAAGGGCAAGTGAATGTCGTTTTCTCTTGGTCTCTTGGATCTATTGGTATTTGGAAGAATCCAGAGTATCCATCGAGAAAACAGAAGTAAGGATGATTGGCTAATCGTTCAAGCATTTGATCAATGAATGGTAAAGGGAAATGATCTTTTCTTGATGCGGAATTCAATTTCCTATAGTCAATGCACATGCGATGGCCGGTTATAGTTCTTTGGGCTATGAGTTCATCCTTATCATTTTTTACCACCGTGATACCACCTTTCTTGGGCACAACGTGCACAGGGGATACCCACCGAGAGTCAGAGATTGGATATATGATCCCTGCCTCAAGGAGCTTTAGTATCTCCTTCTTAACCACCTCTTTGAGGTTCGGGTTAAGGCGACGTTGGTGCTCAATAGAGGACATGGCTTGGTCCTCCAGGTGGATCCGGTGAGTGCATACATCAGGAGAGATTCCTCTTATGTCGGCCAAGGAATACCCTATTGCTCTCCTGAATTTCTTGATTTCATTAAGCAATGCACGTTCTTCATGTTCAAGCAAACTATCGTTTATGATCACAGGGAAAGTGGAGTTCAAGCCTAAGAACGCATACCTGAGCCCTGTTGGTAGAGGCTTGAGCTCAACAGGTGGAGCGTCTGCCTCATTCCAATCGGTATCAAAGCTACATTGGCCCGGAACAGCTTCCTCGGCCTTTTCCTTGTTCTCGCGCGGATTACCATCGTCCTTGATATGAGTTGCCACGGCCATGATATCCCGAGGTGTCTCCTCTGTTTCCATGGACCCCTCGCTGTCTAAAATGTCGAGGCCACTCTTTCTGAGCTCCAAGAACCTAGCCTCAGCTCCAAGTTCCTTCGGTTGGTCCAAAAGTTGCTTGTACACCTCGCTTTCCTCGTTCAAGTACCCGTGCTCGCTTTGTTCACGTGTAAGGACCACTTGTAACGGATCCTCTGCGTTCAACTCTTCCAGGAGCTCATCAGCTAGCTCCTCCATCACTTCCACATAGAAAACCTGACCTCCAATAGTCGGTTTCTTCATCATCTCTTTCACATTGAACTTCATATGCTCGGAACCGATGTGTAGTTCAATCATTCCTCCTCTCACATCTATAATGGCTCCTGCGGTCGCTAGGAACGGTCGGCCCAAGATGATAGGGTCCAATGGTTCCTCGTCCATCTCAAGAACTATGAAGTCCGTGGGGATTTCTATCTCACCGATCCTCAAAGGCAAATCCTCAAGCAAACCCACCGGTAAGCGAACCGATCTATCAGCTAGTATAAGAGAGATCTTGGCCGGCTTGTAACTTTTGTATCCCAATCTCTTCGCCACCGTGTATGGCATTAAGCTCACAGAAGCTCCTAGATCACACAAGCAGTTTGAGAACTTCAAGTGACTTAAAGCACACGGTAAGGTAAAGCTGCCCGGATCGGATAGCTTCCTTGGTATAGACCTCCTTTGTATTATGGCGCTGCATTCATGGCTCAGTATTACCATACCCTGGAGCTCCTTTGTCTTGTTGAGGATCGCATCTTTTAGAAACTTCCCGAGCTGTGGTATAGCTAAGAAAGCATCTATAATGGGTAAGGTGAGTTGCGTGTTCTCCAAGTGTTTCTCAAAGACCGCTTTGGCTTTGTCTAAGATTTTCTTCTTGAAACGCCCTGGGAACGGTATCTTGGGTTGGTAAGGTGGTGGTGGAACGTATGGCTTTTCAAGCTCAGTTGTCTTTTCCACCTCTTTTCCTTTGTCCTTGATCGGTTCTTTCTCAAAATCCGCTTCTTTACACGCATCACCTGAGGCTGCCTCCCCCTCTGATTGCTCATTGGCCTCAATGAGCGGAGTTTTAGGCGTTGGAGCTTGTAGTTCTTTACCACTTCTCAATGTAATGGCGTTCACATACTCCTTGGGGTTTGGCTCCGGTTTACCTGGTAAAGCCGGGCCTCGGGATGATGTAGAGGCTTGATTCTGCTTAAGCATTCTGATATCTTGCTGCATTGTCGCGTGCTGGCTCTCAACTCTCTGTTGACCCTGTAACAGTTGCTGTAATATCCCACAGACGTCGTTTCCCATCTGATTCTGACCCGTTCCCTGATGCTGTCGCTGAGGACCCATCGGCTGCGGATTGAACCCTGGTGGAAACTTGTGATGCTGCGGTTGGCTGGTGAAGTTGTTACCCTGAGCTGCTTGATTTTGTTGAGTGTAGCCGTGCTGTTGCCCACTAAACTGTTGATTGGGCTGGAAGGTATTCTGATAAGGAGCCTTTTGAGCGTAGCTTTGTTGTTGTTGCGGAGCAGGGTAGATTTGATCGTGAGGGTTAGCTACATTTGGGTTTCTGTATGAGAGGTTTGGGTTACTGTTGTAGTTGTTGAACCGTTGATACCTCTGCTGGTTCCCTATGTAGTTCAGCTCCTCTTGAGTTAGACCATCTTCGTTTACATTATCAAAACTTGGCCCTTGCTCATCAAACTCGCCTACAAAGTGTATTGGCTTTTGTGTCGCCATCAGAACTTTGTCAAGCTTGCTCTGAAGCTCTCTGATATCCTTTTTCATACGCTGTTCTTCACCAGAGCCCTCTGTACGGTTTGCTCTATCAAAGTCGTCGCCATAAGTATCATTAGACATGGCTAGGTTCTCGACTAGTTCCATTGCCGCATTGATCTCCTTCCCAAGAAAATTTCCATTTGAAGCTGTATCGAGTTGGTTTCTGATCTTGGGGAGTGCACCTCGGTATAAAGTACTCAAGAGGGATGCCTCTGAGAAGCCGTGGTGTGGGCATTGGTTAGTATAGCTTCTAAACCGTTCCCAAGCTTCGCTAAAGCTCTCGTTGTTGTGCTGCGTGAAGCTTGAGATTTGGTTTCTGAGCTTAGCCGTGCGTGATGTGGAAAAGAACTTTGATAAGAACGCCAGTTTACACTGCTCCCAGGTTTGTATAGAACCCCTCGGGAGGTTCTTTTCCCACTGGTGAGCTTTATCACCGAGGCTGAATGGGA
Source organism: Eutrema salsugineum (assembly GCF_000478725.1). NCBI lineage: Eukaryota > Viridiplantae > Streptophyta > Magnoliopsida > Brassicales > Brassicaceae > Eutrema > Eutrema salsugineum. Next base: position 5,871,440 of record NW_006256756.1, on the reverse strand, counting down.
ACAAGCGTAGCTTGAAGCTATCTTCCGAGACACCATTGATCTTAGTTAGGTCGCAAACCCGATCAAACTGATCTAGATGCTCAAGAGGGTCTTCTCCGGCTAGACCGTGGAACTTTGAGTTCTGCACCATGTTGAGTAGGGAAGCTTTAACTTCAAAGTTGTTGTTTTGAACCGGTGGAGCTTGAATCCCAGCTCGGTATTGGTGCGCATTAGCTCGGTCGTTCTCTCCAACAAAGACCGGAGGAGGTTGTCTCTGAGCTTGTGGCGGTGGCGGATGAACATGGTGGGCTTGTTGCTCGTTTCTATTAGCTTGTTGTTGGTTTTGCTGAGCAAGCCTTTCGTTCCTCTGAGCATGTTGTTGGTTAACATAAGCTTGTTGTTCATTCCTGCCTGCCTGCGCCTGATTAGCATGAGCCTGGTGTTCGACGACGTGAGCCTGTTGCTCGATCCTTTGCTGTTCTGCCATTCCAAGTCGTTCAAAATGCCGTTCCCTCTCGCGAGCTCGCCTCTCAATCCGGTTGATGTTGTCGTCGTACGGTAGAGGCGGTTCTGTGCTCCGAGACCTGGTTTTCATGCACCTGAAAGCAACACAAGAACTTGCAAAGAAGTGAGTAAAACAAAGAAAGGTAAAATCTTGAACTCAAGAACAAACAAAAGACTAATGCTCCGACAAGTTGGCAACGGCGCCAATTGATAGATAGGTCATTTTATGTCCCAGGGCTATCAATCCCCTTTGTCGAAGTAGCACAAAGAGGTATCAATCCAGACAAGTCAACGAGACACTAGACTATGATGTTTGTTCATTTAAGTCAAGACAAAAGGTGAAGGTTTTGAACTAAGCTAAGTAACAAACGATTAAGCATGAAAGGTAAAGCAAATGATTAGATCTAAACAGAGACAGGATGCAAATAATAACTGAACGATTCAGATGATGATAATATGTAATAAAGCAAGGAACTTTAGACGAGATACTTGACTCGGATGCTTCCAAGTTCAACTAGTTGGTTAATGTATCAAAACATCAAGCAGTTTCATTTAACTTTGAACTCAAGGCATGTTAATCTTCTCATGAAAGTATTAAGCATCTAAACTGATCCTCCTTCATACCAAAAATGTCTTTTGAGAAGCATCGAATCAATCAGCAATAAGAATCAGTTCAAAAATGTCATTTAAGAGAACGAACTATCACTCTCGTGATGAAAGACTCTTAAACCCATAACCGAGTGGTTCAGACATTTCTACGAACACTTTTGATGCGAGATATGTCTCAGATCTGAACCTCAAGTGATGTGCTTGGATCCAGCCTAGAGATCTCGTCGGTTAAAGAATGAAACATGCAAGACTAGACACCTAAACCCACTAATCTACCTTGAAAGCACCCTAATCTACTCGTCTAAAGCCGCTTAAACGACTACTCACTAATCATAACGAGCTCACTAAGTCCTTTGCAAGACGTGTAGCTGGTCATGATGAGGAGTTTAATGTTAGATGATCAAAGAAATAAAGAAAGAACAAGATTTCTCATGCAAAAGCGAGATATCGGATTAGAATCATCAAGTTTCACCAAAGAGGCAAGTTCTTAAAGCTAAAAACAGATAAGAGATAAGGTGATTAGGTTTTTAGTCTCAAAATGTATATATAGCAAAGGTAAAGTGTCGCGGGTCAGCCCGGAACAAACTGGGTACTGAACCGCGTTCTTGGGCTGATGGGTGAGTGCCACGGTGTGTCGGAGAGTGAAGCCGAGGTCTTCATGTCGAGGAGCGCACGTGAGTCCAGATCCAAATGAAGATCTTGTGAAGAACACGGCAAGAACATGCATGAACCCTAGTCTTTGATCCATCTTCACGTGTGTGTTTTTGAGCAGCTTTGTTCTTGATTCTGGGCTTGTGACAATGGACCTCGGGATAAAATGCCGAGGCGCTTGGACGTCGAGGGGTTCGGGAGAATAGGGTCCGGCATGCACGCCGAGGTCGCTACACCGAGGTGCATGTTCAACACTTAGTCGTTTCCAGCTCCTTTCTTACGTGTGCATGCCTTGATCCCAACGTGCCGAGGTATCTATACGAGGCCTAGCTCAGGATACTTCCAAAATATGAGCCTTGACTTGGCTGATGTCGAGGTGATGATGCCGAGCCCTGAAGAAACACTTAGCGCGTATCGCAACATATTTGGGCCCGTATCGACCATGTCGCCTTCCGGCGGCAGTAACTTTCGACCCACGACTCCGAATGCTCTGAGACCAGTTTCATAGTCAAGGTGACTCAATAAACTCGAACTTTGGTGAAGAAACCGTCGGAGCTTGGGAAGTGGAAGGCTTCCTGGATTTCACATCTTTGAACTGCATTGGAATCACCGGGAAATAAGCTGTTTGGACCGGTGTGAACTCCGGAGACTTTATCTTTCAAACCACTCGTCCGAATTTAGCGATCCCAACCGTTCTGAAAAGGTATTTCAAAGCTCTCAAACTTTGATGAAGACCGGGCAAGCTGGTTCGGTCCGGAAAGGTTCCGTCCGCCGTGATCTTTGTACTCCACCGTTCGGTTCTCGGATGCGCGTAATGTTGGTGCATCTTCCGGAAGCTGTATCTTTCTCCCCACTGGTCCGAATTGGATGATTCCAACTGTTCTGGGATCTTTGTTTGATTATCTCCAACTTTGCTGAAGACCCCGCCAACTGGTTCGGACCGGATGGTTCCCGGGATTGCTGATCTTTGAAACGCACGGACAAGGACAAATTTTGGTCGAGAAAAGCTTCCCGCGGTAAGGAAAATGGCCGAGGGCTGTGTACCGCGGTAAGCTTTTTGGTCGTAAAAATTCCTTCGCCTCGGCCAAAAACTCAACCCGCGGTATTTACACCTGATCTTCGACCCAGGCTGACTTTGGTCGATCGGTACGGACTTTGGTCGGTGCTGAGCGGTCGGTAAGCTTTTTGGTCGAGGTTGAACGATCGGTAAGGATTTTGGCCGAGGTTTCTTGCCGTCCGGTAAGCGATTTGGCCGAGAAATTCCTCCAAGCGGTTTTCACCATTTTTGACCCTTTTCTTCACCGTCTTCTTCTCTGCTCCTCTTCTTAGGCTCCAAATGACTCCCCAAGCACCTGATAAAGACTTCAAAACATGCAAAACTCTTTGGGACCTAATGCAAGCCCTAAATCCTATTTTCATGCCTAAAGACTCAATTTTCATGGGGAAAACACATAATGAGGACTCTAAAATGCACTCTAAATGATGTAAAATATAGACATATCACAGTCATTCGCCACCCAGCTGTTCGCATCTGTGCGAAAATCTTCAACAACATGCTGTTCAACCGTGATTCTGGGAATAAGGTAGCGCTGGATGTTTTGATGTTGCTTTACTTTGGTTGTGGTGATTTGGTTGCAGACTCTTACAGCGTCAGCGTCCCGGTCGAGCACAATATCAACTTTGGAGTTCAGCTGGCGCAAACCATATGCGCAGTGAGGACCAAACCTTTTGGGAGTTCGCAGGTCATTTACATTGGGAGTCTCCTCACAGCGCTTTTCACTTTTGCTCATATTCCTCTTCGGTATGCGACAAAAGATGTGAGCCGAAGGAAGATGGACACAGCCCATCTGCTGACTTCAGGTTTTCTATGCGATGAGAACACCTACAGCTACAAAGATGCTTACGGAGTTGCACAGCGCACGCCTCTCCCAAATCCTGCCATGACTGCACTAAACACTGCAGCTAACCTGCGTTTCCTGATGGAGGTGCCACTTTTAGCTGATGCAGCACACGACGGAGCACCCGCTCCGAATTCTGGAGCACCTGCTTCGAGTTCCGGAGCACCTGCTCGCGCCAGTTCTTCACGCTATCCCCATTCACCGCAGGGAGATGAGGAGCTGCCTGACTACGTTTCAGCTGATGCTGGTGAGTTCGATTTGGCTCCTATCTCTGATGATCCTGATGATGCAGAGTTTCGGAGGTGGATGGTCGCGTCTACAAAGAAGAACAACAGCCTCATGAAGAGGTTGTTGCAGATGCTTACCAGTGGATGTCGTAGCAGCACAGCGACCGCAGCCAGTTCTCCGGAGAGGCACCCGAGACGCAGACGTCGCACTGGTGGATCTGGTAGTGAGAGCCCGGAGGACACCACTACTCACTGACCGCTAGTAACATCTCTCTACCACCATTGTATTATCCGCCTTGGTTTCTTTTCTTTTATTTGTTTCGACAGGATTTTTCTCTGCTCCTATTTGTACACCAGGGACGGTGTATAATAAGTTCGGGGGAGGATCTTGTCATCTTTTGCATTTTCTTGTGTTTTTCTTGAGTCAGTTTTAGTTTGTTTCTTTGAGTTATTTTGTTTCTTTGAGTCAGTTTGTTATATGAGTCAAGTCAAAGCTCGTGGGAATTAGGACCAATTCTATGATGATTTCAGATCATTTGTGAATCTTGACCATCTTCTTCTAGTGATTATTGCTGCAGAATCATCTAGATCGACTAATGGAAAACCCAAAGACAAAGCAGTAGACTAGAGGAGCCCAAAATTCTTGACACATCCAATGAACCTGAGCTAATCTTTCAGCTCTTTATTTTCCTCATCGATCAGGTTAGTGCTCATAGGGCTTGACTCCTCATTCTTACCTGACAAATAAAGACCTGTGTGATAGATTTGGTATTCCTCTCTTATGTTCTAAGCATTGTTTCAGGCTGTTTCTAAAAAAAAATGATCAAAAGGCAGAAAAGATTGAAATGATTTTCTTTTAGAAGTAAAGGGTTAGGAAAATTTCCAAGGATCCCATTATTTTACTTCTAAAGTGGAATGATCACACAAGGGATGGAAGCGAGGGGTAGGAAAATTTCCTGTGACCCCATTATTCGCCTACACCTTTGATATATGATGAGGGGACAAACCGGGGATTCGGTGGCAACCACCATCAATACTCGCGTCTTTGAACCTTGTTATATGTGCCGAAAAAAAAAAAAAAAAACGAAACAGCTTGAAAAGTGAATAAGTTCGGGGGAGAGGAAAGGTACTTTTGTGTAGTATGGTCAATTTGTGAGGTATAAGTATGGGAACGAGTCTAGAAGGTCCTTAGCACTGGTTTTATCGATGAGACTCAGCGATGATGGGACATGGATGATGTTATGAAATTGAGGGACTAATCTGGAAAGCTGCAGCGTCTACGGAGAAGTACATGGAGGTTAGATTTTTGATTGATTTTGCAGCAGATTGTCACATGCCTTGGTCAGGTTTACGGTCTTTTGAGTTTTGCGAGTTCCCAGCTTTATCCAGTCATTCTTTTGGAGTTGAATTTGAGTTTGTTTGAGGACAAACAATGATTCAAGTTCGGGGGAGTTGATGAGTGGAGATTTTGACTCATTCTAACTTGTGTTTACTGATTGTTTTAGGAGTTTTTGGAGTCTTTTCAGGAAGTTTCAGGTGACTTAGAGGCCTTATCAAAGGATTGGAGTGTTTAGGAGGCATTGGAGCAAAAAGAGATGAATTTGAGCAATAAGGAGCTATTTCACACGTTTTTGGAGAAATCATCCCCGGAGCACCTGCTCCCGGTTTGGACCCTTCGTGGAGCACCTGCTCCAGACGGGAGAAAAATAAGGAAAACATCTTTACCTAATCTCAAGCCGCGTGAAAGGAATAAAAGGAGTCCAAGCCGCCTATTTTTACTTCTACGCTTTCTTTTTACAATTTCCTGAACCATAGAGTTTTTACTTGTAAGCTTTTGGGAGAAGAAATCTGCTACACTTTGAGAAGAATTCTGAACCCTATTATCTCTTCTGCGATTTTAATTCATGAATTCCTTTCCATCTGTTTCTGTGTTTCTTTTCTCCATGTCTGAGTAGATCTCTTAGCTAGATTAAAGCGTTCAAAGGATTTCATGAGTTAGAGGATTAGATGCAAATAGGGCTTGATATCTATTGTCTTCACCATTGTTAGACTTAATGCTTAGGTTGAATTGATCACTCAATCTGCGATTTTAGGTTAATCTGTTCATCAAAAGTATAATAGGTTGCTAGAATAAACATTGGTGAGCGATTTGTCCTTAGCCAACGACAGTTGAAGTTAAGGCAAATCGTGAACAGATCAAACCTGCTAGCTAATGCTTGTCTGCAATTTTCTAGGTTCAAACGACAGTTTAGGATTTAGGTTGTTAGACAAAGTTATCGAGATCACGACAGTGGATCGATAAGCTTTTCTGTTTGAGTTCGAGACTTGCGTTACACTTGTGCCCTTAATAGTCATCTGGTTCTTATCTCTGAAATTCCTGCGAATTGCTTTGGTCTAGTGCTTGTTTTAATTTGAATTTAAATCGTTGTTTGCCATTCTGTTTACTTTTTAGTTTTCAAAACAAACCATCTTTCGTCTTAGCTTTAATTCAATCCTCACAAATTCATAGAGTAACACTGGTCCTCTGGATTTCGAATCCTTTATATTACAACTACATCACTGTTCTATTGCAGTAGAAACTAGGAGTATATCCAGTCTGAATCAGAAGAATATACTAGATACATGTCATTGTCACCGAGTCGTCCCTTTTTCACAGATAAGAAGGAGCTGCTGCAGGCTCTGATCATTCGATATCAGAAAAGGCACGCTTGTGTTCCCTCTGCTTGCTTGAGTTTGTACGAGTTAGGTGGGAAGTCTCTTTCTTGCCTCGGAATCAGAGAATGAACTCTGTCTCTTCCCTTTTGTTTCAAGAGCCGTTAGAATACTCTTTCTCAGACAGAGACTTTAGCTGTAACCTAAGACTCCGTTTCAAACCATGTCTTTGACTTCAACTCTTCACTGTTGACTCAGAAACACTTGAAGATATTCAGACTAACTCCCACAAAACTCCACCTTAGTTTGAATACTTTAACCTTAACTTGGTTCTTGATTTAGTGTCCTTGGATTCTTCCCTTCTCCGGATTCTTTCACTTTCCTTAGTGACTTGAAATTCTGAGTAGCTCCAAATCCTTTTGAAGCTTGCTCACAGGGACAATCTTGGTACAGATATCTGCAGGATTCCACAAAGTCAATACCTTGGATACCTTAATGTCTCCCTCTGCAATCTTGTCCCTGATGAAATGCAGACGCACATCAATGTGCTTGGTTCTTTCGTGATGCACTGAGTTTTTAGACAAAGCTATTGCACTCTGTGAATCACACATAACTTCAACATTTTCTTGTCCAAAACCCAGCTCTGCAACGAGACCTTTCAGCCAGATAGCTTCCTTCACCGCTTCAGTCAGTGCCATGTATTCAGCTTCCGTAGTAGATAGAGCAACAACCTTTTGTAACCCAGATTTCCAACTTATAACACACATCGGATAGGCAAGGTCAGGCCTTGAACCAATCATAGAGTACATAATGCTCCCCACTGCGTTTGAATAGGGTATGTTTTTCATGTACTCTTCCTGAGCAACCAATTCCTCTTCTGTTGCAGCCTTGAGTTTGAAGTGCGTTCCCAGTGGTGTTAGAACCTTCTTAGACTGTTCCATTCCATAGGTGTGTAGAACTTTATTCAGGTAATCTCTTTGACACACTTCCAGTGTCCCATCCTTTCTGTTTCTTCTGATTTCCATACCCAAGATTTTCCTTGCTTCCCCTAAGTCTTTCATCTCGAACTCAGACCCTAGCAGCTCTTTTAACTCTTGTATCTTTCCTTTATCCTTTGCTGCAATGAGCATGTCGTCTACGTATAGGAGCAAATAGATATAGGTGTTGTCTTCAAGCTTTTTGTAATAGATGCAGCTGTCGAAGTTGCTTCTTTCATACCCTGAGCTCTTCATGAAGGTGTTGAACCTTTGGTTCCACTGTCTTGGGGCTTGTTTCAAGCCATACAGAGATTTTCTGAGAAGGCAAACTTGATCTTCTCTTCCGTTCTGCACTTGATAACCTTCGGGTTGTTCCATCAGTATATATTCGTCGAGATTCCCATGTAGAAATGCTGTTTTAACATCAAGTTGTTCCAATTCCAGATCAAGATTAACCACATAAGACAGAATGAGCCTTATGGACACATGCTTCACAACTGGTGAGAAAATCTCTTGATAGTTGACCCCTTCCTTCTGCAAATACCCTTTGGCAACTAATCTCGCCTTGAACCTAGGCTTATCTGATCCTTCTGTACCAGGTTTTCTCTTGTTAACCCATTTGCAACCGATGACTTTGCAGTCCTTTGGTCTCTTTATCAACGTGAATGTCTGGTTCTTCTGTTGTGAATGCATTTCATCATCCATAGCTTCTTTCCAATGTTCCCAGTCATTGTCTCTCATAGCTTCTTCATAGCAACACGGCTCAGGATAACCGCCATCTTCTGTAACCATCAACGCAAAGCCTGATAAGAGATCTTCATCAAGTTCAACTAGATTTGAGTCATTAAACTTTGCAGGCTTCCTTGTAGTTCTTCTTTCTCGGTCTCTTGCTAGTTGATAGTTTCTAAGATTGCTTCTTGATTGGGAACTTTCTTCTCCTTCTGAGTCTTCATCAACCTGCTCATTTCTTTCAGAACTTGAGTGATGTTCTTCTTCTTGATCCTTTTCAGTACTCTCGTCGGCTCCACCTAGATCTTTAAAGTCACCACTATTAACTTCGTAGATCAGAGGTATCCCTGAGCCTAGTGTTTCAGTTTCAGACTCTGATTGTTGATTCAGGTGCTTGTACATCTTTTCTTCTTGAAAAATAGCATCCCTGGACACAATGCACTTCTTTTCTTCAACTAACCAGAACTTATATCCTTTGACTCCACTAAGATATCCAATGAAAACCCCTTTCTTTGCCCTTGGATTCAACTTTCCTTGATCGCTGTGAATATAAGCCACTGAACCGAATACTCTCATTTCATCATACTTTGGCTTTATTCCAATCCATATATCCTCTGGTATTTCAAAATCAACTGCTGATGATGGTGACTTGTTGATTTGAAACACTGCGGTAGCTGCAGCTTCAGCCCAGAAACTTTTAGGTAGACCAGACTCACTTAGAACGCTTCTGACTTTGTTTAAGATGGTTCGATTCATCCTTTCAGCAATACCATTTTGCTGTGAAGTGTAGGCACAAGTTTTGTGTCTTACAATCCCTTCATTTCTGCAAAACTCATCAAATTCTCTGTTGCAGAACTCAAGTCCATTGTCTGTTCTAAGCGTCTTGATTTTTCTCCCTAGTTGGTTTTCCACCATCTTCTTCCAGACTACAAAACTGCCATATGCTTCATCTTTCTTCTTGAGGAAATAAATCCAGGTCTTTCTTGAGTAATCATCGATAAATGAGATGAAATATTGACACTTTTTGAGTGACATTGGAACATTTGGCGACCCCCATAGATCAGAATGGATATAATCCAGTTTCTCTTTGGTCACATGTTTTCCAGTTCCAAAACTGACCCGATGTGTCTTACCCTAGACACAATCTTCACAAAATGACATATCCGTTACTCTGGTCTTGTCTAGATAACCCTTCTGGAGTAGAGTTTTCATTCCTTTCTGACTCATATGCCCGAGCCTCCGATGCCATAGCTGTGTTTCGTCCTGTGGTCCTACAGAGACACTTGCTTCTCCTGTGATAACGGATCCGCTTAGGATATAAAGCGTATCAGTCTTTTTTCCTTTTATGATTCTCCTGCAGCCTTTGTTGATTTTCATGACCCCATCTCTCGACTGAAACCAGCATCCCTGATCCTCTAAGGTACCAAGAGATATCAGGTTCTTGGACATATCCGGTACATATCTCACTTTAGTCAGAAGAACCGTCGTATTGTCTTCATTCTTGATCCTAATGTTTCCAATACCTTTTACTGCAGAGTAAGTGTCGTTAGCCATTCTGACCTTTCCTGAACTTGTTTCTTTTAATTCCACAAACCAATCTTTTCTTGGTGTCATGTGAAAAGAACAGCCAGTATCCATTATCCACTTCTCTTTTAGTTCATCTCCGAGTGACAACATAACTTCTGAGACCATTAACGCTGCAGCATCTTGAACTTGTCCAGTGACATTCGAGGATTCGACAGCATCCTTCTGTTTGTTTCTTTCTTTCCACACAAAACACTGCTTCTTGTAATGACCATCTTTTCCGCAGATCCAGCATGTCTTTTTCCCTTTAGACTTTGACCTGTGCTTCTGCTTGCCTTTGTCACCCGTTTTGTCTCTTTTTTCTGGTCTTCCTCTGTCTTGAACGAACAGACCCTCTGAGCTTCCTCTTGAGAGTTTACCGCTGGCTCCCAACTCGAGTTCCTTGGATCTGACGGCTCCAACAATTTCATCCGAAGACAGAGATGTCTTTCCGTATTTCAGAGTATCTTTAAGTTGCCCAAATGGCTTTGGAAGTGCCATGAGCAAGATAATGGCTTGATCCTCATCAGATACAGATACTTTGACATGTTTCAGATCCGTTATTAGCCTCAGAAAATCATTTATGTTTTCCTCAATCGTCATACTATCGGTCATACTGTAGCCGTAAAGCCTTTGTTTGAGATAGATGCGATTAGGTAAGGATTTCACCATGTAAAGCTGATCTAGAACCTTTAGCATGGAAGCTGCTGTTTTCTCCTTGATGATTTTTCTGAGGACATTATCTCCAACACTCAGGATAACTGTGGATCTGACTTTCTTTCTCTTTTCTGACAGGCTCTTCTCTGCGGCAACCTCGTCTTTGCTCTTTGCTGTTGCTTCGAGAGTTTCTGCAGAAGAGTCTTCAGATTCTTGAGCTTCATCTTCTATCAAACCTTCTACTAATCCCAAGATCTCGATATGAGCTAGCAGCTTTTCCTTCCAGAGCATGTAGTCTCCCTTTCAATCGAACTTCTCCACCTCCGTTCTTGCTGAAGACATCTTGCTTCAGACCTTGAGATGAATACCTCCAAACCTGGAGCTCTGATACCAATTTGTAAGGGTTTATGCTCTGTTTCTATACTAAAGTCGAAACCTTTTTACCGGTTTTAGCTAGATTATCTCTCACTCTCAACTTTAGATCACTCGTGTGTGTATGATGAAGATGTGTAAGTAAGAGCAGAAAGTAAATGACACAGGAGATTAGGAGTTTACGCCCAACACGGGTCGCTACGTCTCCCCGGAGAAGATCTCCGGAAGAATCCACTAAATCATTTTGCTCGAAATCGAGCCCTTTCACTCTCTGCAGTTCTTACACAAGACTATTGTCTCTCTTACAACTCAGGACTTATCTACTCTTCTTTATTTATCTATGAGAAGAGTATACTAGATACATGTCATTGTCACCGAGTCGTCCCTTTTTCACAGATAAGAAGGAGCTGCTGCAGGCTCTGATCATTCGATATCAGAAAAGGCACGCTTGTGTTCCCTCTGCTTGCTTGAGTTTGTACGAGTTAGGTGGGAAGTCTCTTTCTTGCCTCGGAATCAGAGAATGAACTCTGTCTCTTCCCTTTTGTTTCAAGAGCCGTTAGAATACTCTTTCTCAGACAGAGACTTTAGCTGTAACCTAAGACTCCGTATCAAACCATGTCTTTGACTTCAACTCTTCACCGTTGACTCAGAAACACTTGAAGATATTCAGACTAACTTCCACTGTTGTTTTAGTGAAGTTGCCAAAATCACCAAGGAGATAGGAGCAAGGCATCCTAAGCTGCTTCCTTTCGTATGCTCGCTTGCAATTTTTTGTCTTGGAAAGAATGGCCATTTGCAGTGGATGGAGGATACTATAGATTAATTGGATTCAAAGGGAACCTCTTTAAATGCTCGCACTTGTAAATCAGTTGTCAGATACTATAGCTCTTTTGGTACATTGGAGAAGATGGAGCAAGCTTATGGTCGGCTTAAGAAGTCTGGAGTTGCGGTCAAGGAAGAAGAGATAAGAGCTGTGTTCTAGCATTGGACTTGCAAAACAAGAGAGTCTCTTATTTGGGTCTCTAAACCTACTTTTATATTAAAAAAAAGGATAAGAGATCCAAATGGGTATGCAGCGACGAATATGGTCTTAGGAACGCTAACCCCTTCCGATACATCAAAGTTGATGAAATTGTCTATGTGCCATACTCGCTGGCTTATGTTTTGGGGATTGTGTTTTTATCTTTTTCTTTTTTGCTATGAATTTTGGGGATTGTGTTGGTTTGCAGGGACAAGCCACCTATAAAGAACATCAGAAGCCAATAGTATCACAGCTGAGATCTCGCACCAATAGATCAAAGTTCTGAAACCGAGTTCTTGATAATAGACTATTAACTTTTTACCATGGCGGTATCAGAACTTATTACCACAATAACGTCAAAGACCATGGTATCATATTGCACCAACTTGATAGATTTGACAATCAAACACCCACTTCAAGCAATAAAAAAGAAAGCCTCGAGCAAAACACCAATATTAGAGACAGATCATTACAGATATATGAATATGAGTTTCAAAATTGCTGGTACAAAAATGGTTGTGACAGAGCTTTAGTTGAATATGACAATAGATGGAATACAAATGTACTTCGTTTGTGAATCTTTGGAAAATACATAGGGAGCTCGTGTTCAAATTATTGAGCACATGGGAAGAGATCGAAAGAAAATGGAAAATGAGATGGAAAAGAATAGTGAAGGCGCAGTTGCATGATTGACGAGCTGTTGCCAAGATGATCACATTGGAAGAACGAAACTAAAATCTAACCTTTGTTTGTCCATATGGGTTCAATGCATAAAATGGGGACTGTTCTGGCAAGGAACTTCTTTTGGAGAGCCATACACGGTGGCTGATGACGAAAACACAAGCTGGAAAAGCTAACCCATATTGTGGTGAATTAACAAAAAAAATTATCTACAATTTGCAATTATGTGTGTTACTTGTGCAGCAGGTGGAGAAATCTACAATTGTCTATGTGCCATAATCGCTGGCTTATGTTTTGGGGATTGTGTTTTTATCTTTTTCTTTTTTTTGCTATGAATTTTGGGGATTGTGTTGGTTTGCAGGGACAAGCCACCTATAAAGAACATCAGAAGCCAATAGTATCACAGCTGAGATCTCGCACCAATAGATCAAAGTTCTGAAACCGAGTTCTTGATAATAGACTATTAACTTTTTACCATGGCGGTATCAGAACTTATTACCACAATAACGTCAAAGACCATGGTATCATATTGCACCAACTTGATAGATTTGACAATCAAACACCCACTTCAAGCAATAAAAAAGAAAGCCTCGAGCAAAACACCAATATTAGAGACAGATCATTACAGATATATGAATATGAGTTTCAAAATTGCTGGTACAAAAATGGTTGTGACAGAGCTTTAGTTGAATATGACAATAGATGGAATACCAATGTACTTCGTTTGTGAATCTTTGGAAAATACATAGGGAGCTCGTGTTCAAATTATTGAGCACATGGGAAGAGATCGAAAGAAAATGGAAAATGAGATGGAAAGAATAGTGAAGGCGCAGTTGCATGATTGACGAGCTGTTGCCAAGATGATCACATTGGAAGAACGAAACTAAAATCTAACCTTTGTTTGTCCATATGGGTTCAATGCATAAAATGGGGACTGTTCTGGCAAGGAACTTCTTTTGGAGAGCCATACACGGTGGCTGATGACGAAAACACAAGCTGGAAAAGCTAACCCATATTGTGGTGAATTAACAAAAAAAATTATCTACAATTTGCAATTATGTGTGTTACTTGTGCAGCAGGTGGAGAAATCTACAATTGTCTATGTGCCATAATCGCTGGCTTATGTTTTGGGGATTGTGTTTTTATCTTTTTCTTTTTTTGCTATGAATTCTGAGAATTGTGTTGGTTTGCAGGGACAAGCCACCTATAAAGAACATCAGAAGCCAATAGTATCACAGCTGAGATCTCGCACCAATAGATCAAAGTTCTGAAACCGAGTTCTTGATAATAGACTATTAACTTTTTACCATGGCGGTATCAGAACTTATTACCACAATAACGTCAAAGACCATGGTATCATATTGCACCAACTTGATAGATTTGACAATCAAACACCCACTTCAAGCAATAAAAAAGAAAGCCTCGAGCAAAACACCAATATTAGAGACAGATCATTACAGATATATGAATATGAGTTTCAAAATTGCTGGTACAAAAATGGTTGTGACAGAGCTTTAGTTGAATATGACAATAGATGGAATACAAATGTACTTCGTTTGTGAATCTTTGGAAAATACATAGGGAGCTCGTGTTCAAATTATTGAGCACATGGGAAGAGATCGAAAGAAAATGGAAAATGAGATGGAAAAGAATAGTGAAGGCGCAGTTGCATGATTGACGAGCTGTTGCCAAGATGATCACATTGGAAGAACGAAACTAAAATCTAACCTTTGTTTGTCCATATGGGTTCAATGCATAAAATGGGGACTGTTCTGGCAAGGAACTTCTTTTGGAGAGCCATACACGGTGGCTGATGACGAAAACACAAGCTGGAAAAGCTAACCCATATTGTGGTGAATTAACAAAAAAAATTATCTACAATTTGCAATTATGTGTGTTACTTGTGCAGCAGGTGGAGAAATCTACAATTGTCTATGTGCCATAATCGCTGGCTTATGTTTTGGGGATTGTGTTTTTATCTTTTTCTTTTTTGCTATGAATTTTGGGGATTGTGTTGGTTTGCAGGGACAAGCCACCTATAAAGAACATCAGAAGCCAATAGTATCACAGCTGAGATCTCGCACCAATAGATCAAAGTTCTGAAACCGAGTTCTTGATAATAGACTATTAACTTTTTACCATGGCGGTATCAGAACTTATTACCAAAATAACGTCAAAGACCATGGTATCATATTGCACCAACTTGATAGATTTGACAATCAAACACCCACTTCAAGCAATAAAAAAGAAAGCCTCGAGCAAAACACCAATATTAGAGACACATCATTACAGATATATGAATATGAGTTTCAAAATTGCTGGTACAAAAATGGTTGTGACAGAGCTTTAGTTGAATATGACAATAGATGGAATACCAATGTACTTCGTTTGTGAATCTTTGGAAAATACATAGGGAGCTCGTGTTCAAATTATTGAGCACATGGGAAGAGATCGAAAGAAAATGGAAAATGAGATGGAAAAGAATAGTGAAGGCGCAGTTGCATGATTGACGAGCTTTTGCCAAGATGATCACATTGGAAGAACGAAACTAAAATCTAACCTTTGTTTGTCCATATGGGTTCAATGCATAAAATGGGGACTGTTCTGGCAAGGAACTTCTTTTGGAGAGCCATACACGGTGGCTGATGACGAAAACACAAGCTGGAAAAGCTAACCCATATTGTGGTGAATTAACAAAAAAAATTATCTACAATTTGCAATTATGTGTGTTACTTGTGCAGCAGGTGGAGAAATCTACAATTGTCTATGTGCCATAATCGCTGGCTTATGTTTTGGGGATTGTGTTTTTATCTTTTTCTTTTTTTGCTATGAATTTTGGGGATTGTGTTGGTTTGCAGGGACAAGCCACCTATAAAGAACATCAGAAGCCAATAGTATCACAGCTGAGATCTCGCACCAATAGATCAAAGTTCTGAAACCGAGTTCTTGATAATAGACTATTAACTTTTTACCATGGCGGTATCAGAACTTATTACCACAATAACGTCAAAGACCATGGTATCATATTGCACCAACTTGATAGATTTGACAATCAAACACCCACTTCAAGCAATAAAAAAGAAAGCCTCGAGCAAAACACCAATATTAGAGACAGATCATTACAGATATATGAATATGAGTTTCAAAATTGCTGGTACAAAAATGGTTGTGACAGAGCTTTAGTTGAATATGACAATAGATGGAATACCAATGTACTTCGTTTGTGAATCTTTGGAAAATACATAGGGAGCTCGTGTTCAAATTATTGAGCACATGGGAAGAGATCGAAAGAAAATGGAAAATGAGATGGAAAAGAATAGTGAAGGCGCAGTTGCATGATTGACGAGCTGTTGCCAAGATGATCACATTGGAAGAACGAAACTAAAATCTAACCTTTGTTTGTCCATATGGGTTCAATGCATAAAATGGGGACTGTTCTGGCAAGGAACTTCTTTTGGAGAGCCATACACGGTGGCTGATGACGAAAACACAAGCTGGAAAAGCTAACCCATATTGTGGTGAATTAACAAAAAAAATTATCTACAATTTGCAATTATGTGTGTTACTTGTGCAGCAGGTGGAGAAATCTACAATTGTCTATGTGCCATAATCGCTGGCTTATGTTTTGGGGATTGTGTTTTTATCTTATTCTTTTTTTGCTATGAATTTTGGGGATTGTGTTGGTTTGCAGGGACAAGCCACCTATAAAGAACATCAGAAGCCAATAGTATCACAGCTGAGATCTCGCACCAATAGATCAAAGTTCTGAAACCGAGTTCTTGATAATAGACTATTAACTTTTTACCATGGCGGTATCAGAACTTATTACCACAATAACGTCAAAGACCATGGTATCATATTGCACCAACTTGATAGATTTGACAATCAAACACCCACTTCAAGCAATAAAAAAGAAAGCCTCGAGCAAAACACCAATATTAGAGACAGATCATTACAGATATATGAATATGAGTTTCAAAATTGCTGGTACAAAAATGGTTGTGACAGAGCTTTAGTTGAATATGACAATAGATGGAATACCAATGTACTTCGTTTGTGAATCTTTGGAAAATACATAGGGAGCTCGTGTTCAAATTATTGAGCACATGGGAAGAGATCGAAAGAAAATGGAAAATAAGATGGAAAAGAATAGTGAAGGCGCAGTTGCATGATTGACGAGCTTTTGCCAAGATGATCACATTGGAAGAACGAAACTAAAATCTAACCTTTGTTTGTCCATATGGGTTCAATGCATAAAATGGGGACTGTTCTGGCAAGGAACTTCTTTTGGAGAGCCATACACGGTGGCTGATGACGAAAACACAAGCTGGAAAAACTAACCCATATTGTGGTGAATTAACAAAAAAAATTATCTACAATTTGCAATTATGTGTGTTACTTGTGCAGCAGGTGGAGAAATCTACAATTGTCTATGTGCCATAATCGCTGGCTTATGTTTTGGGGATTGTGTTTTTATCTTTTTCTTTTTTTGCTATGAATTTTGGGGATTGTGTTGGTTTGCAGGGACAAGCCACCTATAAAGAACATCAGAAGCCAATAGTATCACAGCTGAGATCTCGCACCAATAGATCAAAGTTCTGAAACCGAGTTCTTGATAATAGACTATTAACTTTTTACCATGGCGGTATCAGAACTTATTACCACAATAACGTCAAAGACCATGGTATCATATTGCACCAACTTGATAGATTTGACAATCAAACACCCACTTCAAGCAATAAAAAAGAAAGCCTCGAGCAAAACACCAATATTAGAGACAGATCATTACAGATATATGAATATGAGTTTCAAAATTGCTGGTACAAAAATGGTTGTGACAGAGCTTTAGTTGAATATGACAATAGATGGAATACCAATGTACTTCGTTTGTGAATCTTTGGAAAATACATAGGGAGCTCGTGTTCAAATTATTGAGCACATGGGAAGAGATCGAAAGAAAATGGAAAATGAGATGGAAAGAATAGTGAAGGCGCAGTTGCATGATTGACGAGCTGTTGCCAAGATGATCACATTGGAAGAACGAAACTAAAATCTAACCTTTGTTTGTCCATATGGGTTCAATGCATAAAATGGGGACTGTTCTGGCAAGGAACTTCTTTTGGAGAGCCATACACGGTGGCTGATGATGAAAACACAAGCTGGAAAAGCTAACCCATATTGTGGTGAATTAACAAAAAAAATTATCTACAATTTGCAATTATGTGTGTTACTTGTGCAGCAGGTGGAGAAATCTACAATTGTCTATGTGCCATAATCGCTGGCTTATGTTTTGGGGATTGTGTTTTTATCTTATTCTTTTTTTGCTATGAATTTTGGGGATTGTGTTGGTTTGCAGGGACAAGCCACCTATAAAGAACATCAGAAGCCAATAGTATCACAGCTGAGATCTCGCACCAATAGATCAAAGTTCTGAAACCGAGTTCTTGATAATAGACTATTAACTTTTTACCATGGCGGTATCAGAACTTATTACCAAAATAACGTCAAAGACCATGGTATCATATTGCACCAACTTGATAGATTTGACAATCAAACACCCACTTCAAGCAATAAAAAAGAAAGCCTCGAGCAAAACACCAATATTAGAGACACATCATTACAGATATATGAATATGAGTTTCAAAATTGCTGGTACAAAAATGATTGTGACAGAGCTTTAGTTGAATATGACAATAGATGGAATACCAATGTACTTCGTTTGTGAATCTTTGGAAAATACATAGGGAGCTCGTGTTCAAATTATTGAGCACATGGGAAGAGATCGAAAGAAAATGGAAAATGAGATGGAAAAGAATAGTGAAGGCGCAGTTGCATGATTGACGAGCTTTTGCCAAGATGATCACATTGGAAGAACGAAACTAAAATCTAACCTTTGTTTGTCCATATGGGTTCAATGCATAAAATGGGGACTGTTCTGGCAAGGAACTTCTTTTGGAGAGCCATACACGGTGGCTGATGACGAAAACACAAGCTGGAAAAGCTAACCCATATTGTGGTGAATTAACAAAAAAAATTATCTACAATTTGCAATTATGTGTGTTACTTGTGCAGCAGGTGGAGAAATCTACAATTGTCTATGTGCCATAATCGCTGGCTTATGTTTTGGGGATTGTGTTTTTATCTTTTTCTTTTTTTGCTATGAATTTTGGGGATTGTGTTGGTTTGCAGGGACAAGCCACCTATAAAGAACATCAGAAGCCAATAGTATCACAGCTGAGATCTCGCACCAATAGATCAAAGTTCTGAAACCGAGTTCTTGATAATAGACTATTAACTTTTTACCATGGCGGTATCAGAACTTATTACCACAATAACGTCAAAGACCATGGTATCATATTGCACCAACTTGATAGATTTGACAATCAAACACCCACTTCAAGCAATAAAAAAGAAAGCCTCGAGCAAAACACCAATATTAGAGACAGATCATTACAGATATATGAATATGAGTTTCAAAATTGCTGGTACAAAAATGGTTGTGACAGAGCTTTAGTTGAATATGACAATAGATGGAATACCAATGTACTTCGTTTGTGAATCTTTGGAAAATACATAGGGAGCTCGTGTTCAAATTATTGAGCACATGGGAAGAGATCGAAAGAAAATGGAAAATGAGATGGAAAAGAATAGTGAAGGCGCAGTTGCATGATTGACGAGCTGTTGCCAAGATGATCACATTGGAAGAACGAAACTAAAATCTAACCTTTGTTTGTCCATATGGGTTCAATGCATAAAATGGGGACTGTTCTGGCAAGGAACTTCTTTTGGAGAGCCATACACGGTGGCTGATGACGAAAACACAAGCTGGAAAAGCTAACCCATATTGTGGTGAATTAACAAAAAAAATTATCTACAATTTGCAATTATGTGTGTTACTTGTGCAGCAGGTGGAGAAATCTACAATTGTCTATGTGCCATAATCGCTGGCTTATGTTTTGGGGATTGTGTTTTTATCTTTTTCTTTTTTTGCTATGAATTCTGAGAATTGTGTTGGTTTGCAGGGACAAGCCACCTATAAAGAACATCAGAAGCCAATAGTATCACAGCTGAGATCTCGCACCAATAGATCAAAGTTCTGAAACCGAGTTCTTGATAATAGACTATTAACTTTTTACCATGGCGGTATCAGAACTTATTACCACAATAACGTCAAAGACCATGGTATCATATTGCACCAACTTGATAGATTTGACAATCAAACACCCACTTCAAGCAATAAAAAAGAAAGCCTCGAGCAAAACACCAATATTAGAGACAGATCATTACAGATATATGAATATGAGTTTCAAAATTGCTGGTACAAAAATGGTTGTGACAGAGCTTTAGTTGAATATGACAATAGATGGAATACCAATGTACTTCGTTTGTGAATCTTTGGAAAATACATAGGGAGCTCGTGTTCAAATTATTGAGCACATGGGAAGAGATCGAAAGAAAATGGAAAATGAGATGGAAAAGAATAGTGAAGGCGCAGTTGCATGATTGACGAGCTTTTGCCAAGATGATCACATTGGAAGAACGAAACTAAAATCTAACCTTTGTTTGTCCATATGGGTTCAATGCATAAAATGGGGACTGTTCTGGCAAGGAACTTCTTTTGGAGAGCCATACACGGTGGCTGATGACGAAAACACAAGCTGGAAAAGCTAACCCATATTGTGGTGAATTAACAAAAAAAATTATCTACAATTTGCAATTATGTGTGTTACTTGTGCAGCAGGTGGAGAAATCTACAATTGTCTATGTGCCATAATCGCTGGCTTATGTTTTGGGGATTGTGTTTTTATCTTTTTCTTTTTTTGCTATGAATTTTGGGGATTGTGTTGGTTTGCAGGGACAAGCCACCTATAAAGAACATCAGAAGCCAATAGTATCACAGCTGAGATCTCGCACCAATAGATCAAAGTTCTGAAACCGAGTTCTTGATAATAGACTATTAACTTTTTACCATGGCGGTATCAGAACTTATTACCACAATAACGTCAAAGACCATGGTATCATATTGCACCAACTTGATAGATTTGACAATCAAACACCCACTTCAAGCAATAAAAAAGAAAGCCTCGAGCAAAACACCAATATTAGAGACAGATCATTACAGATATATGAATATGAGTTTCAAAATTGCTGGTACAAAAATGGTTGTGACAGAGCTTTAGTTGAATATGACAATAGATGGAATACCAATGTACTTCGTTTGTGAATCTTTGGAAAATACATAGGGAGCTCGTGTTCAAATTATTGAGCACATGGGAAGAGATCGAAAGAAAATGGAAAATGAGATGGAAAAGAATAGTGAAGGCGCAGTTGCATGATTGACGAGCTGTTGCCAAGATGATCACATTGGAAGAACGAAACTAAAATCTAACCTTTGTTTGTCCATATGGGTTCAATGCATAAAATGGGGACTGTTCTGGCAAGGAACTTCTTTTGGAGAGCCATACACGGTGGCTGATGACGAAAACACAAGCTGGAAAAGCTAACCCATATTGTGGTGAATTAACAAAAAAAATTATCTACAATTTGCAATTATGTGTGTTTCTTGTGCAGCAGGTGGAGAAATCTACAATTGTCAATTTGCAATTTGCAATCGCTGGCTTATGTTTTGGGGATTGTGTTTTTATCTTTTTCTTTTTTGCTATGAATTTTGGGGATTGTGTTGGTTTGCAGGGACAAGCCACCTATAAAGAACATCAGAAGCCAATAGTATCACAGCTGAGATCTCGCACCAATAGATCAAAGTTCTGAAACCGAGTTCTTGATAATAGACTATTAATTTTTTACCATGGCGGTATCAGAACTTATTACCACAATAACGTCAAAGACCATGGTATCATATTGCACCAACTTGATAGATTTAACAATCAAACACCCACTTCAAGCAATAAAAAAGAAAGCCTCGAGCAAAACACCAATATTAGAGACAGATCATTACAGATATATGAATATGAGTTTCAAAATTGCTGGTACAAAAATGGTTGTGACAGAGCTTTAGTTGAATATGACAATAGATGGAATACCAATGTACTTCGTTTGTGAATCTTTGGAAAATACATAGGGAGCTCGTGTTCAAATTATTGAGCACATGGGAAGAGATCGAAAGAAAATGGAAAATGAGATGGAAAAGAATAGTGAAGGCGCAGTTGCATGATTGACGAGCTGTTGCCAAGATGATCACATTGGAAGAACGAAACTAAAATCTAACCTTTGTTTGTCCATATGGGTTCAATGCATAAAATGGGGACTGTTCTGGCAAAGAACTTCTTTTGGAGAGCCATACACAGTGGCTGATGATGAAAACACAAGCTGGAAAAGCTAACCCATATTGTGGTGAATTAACAAAAAAAATTATCTACAATTTGCAATTATGTGTGTTTCTTGTGCAGCAGGTGGAGAAAGTTTTTCTGCGGCTTAATTTGGTATTCCAGCACTGTGTATCCCAAAGATTGGGCAATTTCTATTGGCCACCCCTTTATACTCCGCTTACAGTAACTTCTGGCATCGATCAGTTGTTTTCTTTGATTATCTTATAAGTTTCTTCTGTGTTTTTTTTATTTTATTTTGTTTTTGGGTTGGAAAAGAAAAATTGCTATTTATTTCAAAATTTTTTTATTCTATCTAAATATTTTCAACATTTAATTTCAAATCAGGATTTTGATAAATTCAAATCTATAAAAACTGTCATTATAAAACAATGTTTATAATTCCGTTTGATCAATACCAGTGAAATGTAATGTTTTTTGGTTTAAAATATGCACATTCAGAATATCAAAAAATAATGAATGACATATTTTCTAAATATTCAAAATTTTGCATTGATTATAGTGATGATATTCTAATATTTTCAAATCTCTTGATGAACATTTCAAACATGTGAAAACAGTTTATTATGTGGTATGAAAAAATGGTCTTGTTGTGTCAAAAACAAAGATGTCATTATCTCAAACCAAGATAGATTCTTAGATCATTATATTTTATGAGGTATTGATAACACCTATAGAAATATCTCTCAACTTTTAACTTACATAAAATTCAAGGACCCACCAAAAAAGAGGTTTACGAGCCTGCCGAAGAAGAGGTTCACGAGCCCGCCGGAGAACCCTTTCCAAACCCTGTCATGAGATGGGTCTAAATGTAGGGACTCTACCTCGTGGGCCTGATATATTGATTTAGGAGGTCGGCCTAATAATGGATGTTTTTTTTTTTCGACAGAATAATAAATGCATTTATCAAGATCAGAGTAACTAGAAACTTTGGATTCACTCGAATTTTTTTTTCCTTTTTTTTTTGATACGTAATTTAGTTTGAGAGCACAAGTTAATAATTTTTTATTTATTTATTTATTTTTTTTTGTAAAAAAACACTTAGTTTGAAGAGGGTTATACTAATTCATACTTTCCAGCAGGTTACAATAATAGTATAAAGAAATAAAAGGAGGAGGCAAAATATTGAAGCCGTAAGGTGCTAAACTACTGATTGAAAATGTTAAGATGAAATTGTAATGGTGGAGAACTAATGGACATGAAAGCTAGTTCGAAGTTTCTTGTATGCTAATATGCAATGTTTATACACAATTTCTGTTACGGTTTTGTTTTTGAGCTTAATATTCTTGGTTTTGCAGTTTATATAAATCTTAACATTTTGGTTTGTATTTTCGATAACAAATTTGATATTGTATACTTAAATCTTTCTCTTTTGTCTAATGTTTTTGATCAAAAACACCCATAAAAAAAACAAACATTTTACACCGAGTGAGAAAAGGCCACTGGCTTTTGGAATCAAAATTAGTCACAAAAATCTTAAACCACAAAACAATTGTCAAAGTTGTTCACGAAAAATCTTAAATAAATTTGGAACCCAAGTAAACTATTCATGACTCAACAAAGAGAACCTTGCTTTCCACTGGTTTCAAAGATAAATAAATAAAACAGATCAACGTATTTCTATATAGTCGAACAATCCTGAAAAGAAAAAAAACGCCAAAGGACTAGAGAAAATCAGAAGAACCCATTATATTTTAATTGGATTTGAATATGATTGGTTTTGATATATATTAAAAGTAAACAGATAGGACATGCAAGTGCAATTAAAACTTGGCTAATAGTAAAGTCCTTTAATCCAAGGCATTTCCGTTTTTCCTAGTGGATGTTTATTGTAGATTAGCAAGACCTCAACATTTTCATGTTTTGTTCTTCTTCCTCTGTTTTCCTCTTCTTCCCCATTGGTACCACTCCAAAGAACAATTCTCTTTCTTCCAATACGATATCTTGTAATAAAATTGTGGTTGAGAGAGTGATCTTCGGTAAAGTGACAAATTCTTGATTTTCTTGTTATCTAAGATAAAACCGTTGTAAAATTGATGTAAAAGAGATATTACGACGAATTAGTGACGGTTTCAGAAACATCGTAAATGCATTGTCGTATGTGAAAAATCATCGTAAAAATATCATATTATTTGGGACGTTCAACATAAAAAGAATATAGTCCTCGTGCTTTTTGTGTGTGTGTGGTATGAGCACGATCTTGAATTGCTATTTAATATTGAGTTTACTATTCTCTAACCGTCGTAAAATCGTCGTAATATAATGGTCATATAATCGTTGTAACTAATGGTCATATGATTACGTCGAATTTACATCGATTTACATCGATATATATGTTGATAACTTTATCAACGTATATACGTAGTAAATTATATTCGACGTATAACTTTAAGTTGACGTAATTTCATCGTCAATTGACGACATAATTATGATGATTTTTTAAAATAAAAATTAAAAAATTATATTTTAAATAAAAAATTAAAACTAAAAACAAAATAAAATTAAAATTAAAATACATATCTAATTACAAAAATTTACAAAAAAGCCTAAAACTACTCGTCTAGTCTAGTCTGCCCCCACCCTGCCCCGTACTAGGATCTACCCCTATAGATTGGAACATCTCTTCATCTGTCTGGACCGGTAGTGGCTGCCTTGAGGAAGAAGTCGAAGGGTCTCCCGATGGCCGCATCTTCTCCAATGCCTGCGACCATTGCGTTGCTGGTGCCCAAGATCTCGAAGAGACATTCAAACTGGTCGATCTTCGTTTCATCGTGCATCCTCATTTAGTTCAGCTCTCGCCATAGAACAATCGGGTCCTCAGCATGTACGTGAGAAGTCGCTGAAGTGACAGGGTTATCTCGGATGGATCTTGTTGATTGTGGATCTCAACTTTTGGGGTCTATTCGGTAATTTGAGTTCCGGAAAGTCTAATATTCATTTAACTGAGTTTCGATTACAAGTATATGAGTTCGGAAGTCTCTCGACGAACTGAATACAATATTAATGAGCTCTCAATTCCTCTGGAAGTCTCTCCCTCTACAGTAATCAATCTCTTAATTTATAGTGCATTAATGAGGAGAGAGCCTTTTAAGCTCTCTCACTCTAATCTCCACTGCTTCTTGTTGTTGGGCCTGATTGCCAATGGGCCGCTTCACCAGGCCGAGCCCACTTCGATCAAAATCTTCGTAAACCGGGGTCAATTAGGCCGGTCTCGGTTGTCCGAACCGGGTAGCGGAGCATACCACTAACAGTATGCCCCCCTCAGTTCGGCAAAAGAGCTCGCCTGACTTTTGGCGGATTTGGGGAGTTGGAGCGGTTGAGATCGAGGTCGGTTGAAGTTGAACCCTTCATCTCTTAGTGCCTCTTCGTCTCCCGAGGTCGGTGAGGCTATTTTCGGGTTTTCGCATGCTGGAAGTCAAAGAGTCGTACTGATTTTGGCGGGAAATTGGAATTTCTGGAACCGACGCGAAGCATGGAAACCGAGAAGTCGCAATGATTCGATTTCCTCTATAAATAGGAAGCAGCTCTCCCCATTTCCTCATTCTTGCTCTCACTGCTAAGGTATTTGCTCTCCCTTCTCTCTAAGTTTCTTCTTTCTCTCTCTAGGATTTCCGATCGCCGTCCACCGTGCTCTCCCATTGACAGTTACCTTATTTGCGGTGCTTCGAGCATGTCTTCCGAATATTCCTCTAATTCCGGGTGCGCCGTCCTTCCTGAAGACCGTCAGCCGGAGTCCTCAACCGAGTTATCGAGTTTGGAAACTTCCGAGCATTCTTCGAACGCGTCTTTGGTTCAGAAGAATTCTCGAGTTTTTGAGATCAGATCTAGCAGTCGGAAGGTTCCAATCCGAGCACCCGAACTGATGGATCGAGACCTCCGTTAATCCGGGGGCCAGTCCCCCGCCGATCTGGATGTTGATTAGAACCCGGATGTCAAGACAGACATGGACATGCTCTTGGAAAGAGTCGGAGAAGAAGATGCTTTGGATCCTGACGATGATGATATGATGCTGATTGTCGACGGACCGACCATGTCTGCTGCCGTGAAGCCTACCCTATTAAGCCCCAAAACAGTCCGGACTGCGATGTTGATTTGTGGGGCGCCTTCGCATATCGTGGTCCGGGTTCCTGAACCAGACGAACGCCTGTGGGATGCTCCAGAGGATTTTATATGTGTCTATGAGGCTTATTTCCGTGAGGCCGGGCTGTCTTTTCCTCTTCCGCGCTTACTTTTTGCCTACTGCAATCGCCTCGGGTGCGAGATCTCGCAATTGAAGCCAGCTACTATTGTGAACTTCGTCGGGATTCTTCAGCTCGGTCGTGATATCCAGACTTATATCAACGTTGCCCAGTTCGAGGAGCTTTTCATTATGAAGGTTGCTCAGGCTAAGTATTGGTTCTTGTCGGTGTGCTTCAATCCGCAGTTTGATCTGGTGACGGGAAACAAGGCGAGGAAATTCTCGGACTGGGAGAAAAGCTATTTCTTTCTTCGCATTGACTCTCATTCTGCTGAAAATCCAGAGAGCACGTTCCGGACTGGCTGGAGCTTGGAATTTGGTAGATATCTGCCTGTTAATGTTTTCATCTTTTGATTAGTGAAAACTAACCGTTCTTGTTTTTCTGCAGATGATGTGGGTGAAGTGGACAACACAAGTTTTACACTAGACAAGCTGCAAGTGCACAACAAACGCAATAGTACTTAGAGATCGAATCCACAGGGATTTGTGTGTTGAGGACTTCTAACTGATGCTAAAAACAATCGTAAACCTAATCTAATAAAAAGGGGTTTTGGTTTGTCACTAAATCTAATTATGCAGAGAATTAAAAGACTGGAAAGAAAAACCGGTTGAAAACTATATGAAAAGGGCGCTGGGTTCAAGGTTCATCTTTAGGGTTCATGTTCTAAAACACAAGGAAATTAGGCAAGGATTTTCTATGACTCTGAAACTAGGATAGACACATATAAGATTAGCCAACTCTCATCACCCTGATCATCTAATCACTCATTCATGGCAATTAACTCTCGCTCTCATGCCAAAACAAGATCATGCTTTGTAGATCGGAATCCATCTCGGCTTACGTATCCTCCGTAGGTAGCTTTTGTCTCCTACGATGGTGACATCCATAAGATCCAGTTCAGCCAACACAGATACAACACTCTGTGGCTCGGATTTAACCTAGGATCGGATCCTGGGTGATCAATCCAGAATTACCGCTTTGAGATTTGGATGAATGGGAGAATCATGTTATAAAATAAAAGAAAAGAAAAAATGGTGGTAGAACCGTGGATGTGATGTGGTGATGAATAGGCGCCTATGTCTTATGGCTGTCATCTGTCTCTGTGGCAGAGGAGTCATCATCAAACAGATGGTTCTTCTTCAGTAACCTCTTCATGCGCCTATTGATCTTCTCTTGCTGGTCAAGCTTCTTTTTCAAAGCTAAAAAGTCTGCATCACTCCTAGTAGATACTCTAATCTGAGAAGAACTGGCTCTGGATGAAGATGGTGCATGCTGAAGTCTCCTGCTATTTGCAGCTACCACTCTCTTGGCTTTTGCAGCCAGATATTGCTTCATGGTCAGAGGTAAGAATGGCAAAGATGGTAGGAAGTCGCTAGTCTCTGGTTTCCATCTTGGGTCTAAACCATCTCAGAGACGGGGCATTGAATCCGATGGTAGAAGGACCCTGTACTCAGTGGAACTAGTGCAGAACTTGTAAGCAAATCCAATTGGGTCCATCTTGGCCCTGGTGATAGTCCTGTCTCTAGAGAATTGAGAGAGATCAAACCAATCCTCTCTAAGTGGTGTCTCAGCGGAAAAATCAACTCCTGCTGCTATCATAAGCGAAGTAATGGTGCTCCTAAAAGCTGGTGAGTAGTCCTGACAATCAGATGTAAGTATCTCATGCTTAACTTTCACTAGGTTCCTTGCAATGATGCAAGCAAAGTTCTTCTATTGCCCCTTTTCGACGGAAGTTTGGCATGCCATGGTCCATGGTCTGTTGACGGCACAGTTCACGACGGAGTGGGAGGAGGTGGTGCGGTTGATCGTTAAGCCACCTGGGAATCGAACTCATGGTTTCCTCATTAGGTATGCATTCCAAATGTCTATCTATGCTATATGGCGGGAACGAAACGGCAGGAAGCACGGAGAAAGGCCCTCACCTGCGCATCGCATTATCAAAATTCTGGACAAAAACATGCGAACTCAGCTCTGCTCTATTCGGGAATCAGGTGACCTGCGATATGAGGAGGGGTCACAACTCTGGTTTGCAACACGATAAGATGTTCTTTGTCTTTCCAGTTTAAGTCAAAAAACAGATCAAAAAAGTTGTAAAAAGTCATTTTTTCTTTGAATATAATTTAACATTAGATTAAAAAAATGATGCAAGCAAAGCAAGGAAACCTCGGGTGATCTGCGAATAGTAGCTATAATGTCACCAACTCTGGCTTAAGGACACTCGCTTGGTTGGCTCGCGAAAACACAATGTGTGCTAGAAGGTTATGCACATAGCGAACAGCTTGATGAGAAGTAGTGATGCCTTGGACCTTCATTTGTCATAAACTCCATAACCCATCAGTTTCCAAAGATCCTTATCTGGATCCTTCTCCAATGCAATCTCATCACAATAAGGCAACTTCAAAGCATCACACATCTCTAAGATTGTAAGAGAGTAGAGATGACCTCCAATAGAGAAGGAGAGTGTGCCATCTAGAGCTCTAGGAGTAGCTCTCTTCTTGTAGCACAAAGTTGCTGATGCAAGAAACTCCTTGGTGTGGCTCTCATAGGATGGAAAATTCTGCTCCTTGAATGATCTCATCCAAGCCTATCAAGATACCATATCACATCCTCTCTGATTCCAAGCATCTCAAGAGTTGAGTAGTCAATTGCTGGAGTTGGCTTGATCTTCAGCCTCTCAAGCTGCACCAAGTAGTTGATGTCTGGGTCAATGGCTTTACCAACAAACTTCACTTTCGGCCTAGAGGAAGACTTGGCTTTCCGAGGTACAGATATCTGAGTGGAGGCTCTTTCAATCTCTCCTGAAAAGATTCTTCTTTCCGCGGTAATGAAGGTGGATAAAAGGTTCATTATCACTCAGTTATGTCTCGTTTAATGCGTCATATGTCACCTGCGAATGGGGCTTTTTCGCATGAGAACTCATCTTGGTTCGAATCAGTCGAACTTGCAAGAGATCCATGACCTGCAAAATGAAACTTTCGAGACAAAGAATAAATCAACCTGCTTTGGTATCGATTTTTATGAACAAGGTTATCACAAACACATTCACATGACAAACAAGCTGTAATGCATCAAACATTGCAAAATCTGAGAATTTCTGGTCAAGTTCGATATATTGATGCCCAACACATAAGATTTCTAAATCAAGATGATGTTAAGGCTCACTCACAGGTAATCTAATCTGGTTTTCTATCAACAAGAACCAACAATCCAGATTTGCAAAGCTGAATCAAAGATCTCCAAATTTCGATTTTCGAAAATTTCAAATCTCTATGGTCTAAGTGTTTAATCATGAAATTAAACTACCCAGTAGTCTAGTCTTAAGTTCAAAGACAATCTCCAATCATCCTAAGGTGAATTTTTACTCATTCTAAGAAAGCCCTAAATTTTAGTTCTTAAGAAAAAGTGAGAAATTTGGTACCATACCTTGATGAAAATGTTATGTGATGATACATTTGGAATCTCCTTTGAAAAAGAGTGAGAAAAGTTCAAAAATTTGAAGCTAGTTTGTCAAGTTTGAAATCTGGTCGTTTTCTCAAAATCTCCAAGCTTGTTGGAGAAGATAAAGAGAAAGACATTTTTGATCTTTTAAATCCTCTTTTTCTTTCAAAAAAGGTGTTTTTCCTAAGAAAAATTTATTTTTAAAAGTTTAGAAGACTTACCTTGGCGTGTTTAACACGAAAATTATGTTTCGGGAACTTCCCAGTTCAATCTCAGAATAAATCGGGATTTTGAAATTCTGGTTCGTGGAAAATTGGGAAAATAAACCTGGGAGCAAAACCAAGCCCGGCCGCGGGTCAAGTGTGCACGGCCGCGGCAAATGATGGTCCGTCGGGTGAGGTGTGTGGACTGCGGCGGAGAAGAGCTTGGCCGCGGCTGGATTGATCGCGGCCGCGGCAAATGCTTCCCGGGTGTTCCCGGTTTCTCCTTTTTCTGTTTCTTCCTCCTATCTTTTTGTATTTTCTGGTTTTTTTGAATATTTTTGGGTTTTTCTGGGTTTTATGAAAGCCTGAAATGCATAAAAAGAAAAGAAAAAGATCAAATAGAAAAGAAATAAAAAGAAAATAAAAACATACCAAATGGGTTGCCTCCCATCAAGCGCTTTTGTTTAAAGTTTTTTAGCTAGACTGTTGGCAGGATTAGGATTAAGAAAAAGAAGTAGGATTTCTTGAAGTAAGAGTCCTTGGGATTCTCATTAGTCTGAACTTTGGATCTCCGTCATCTTGAATCACAATTTCCTTTCCTTTCTTAAAGATTTTTGCATCCTTGAAGACATGTTTTGTCTTCTCAACAATTTTTTCAAGATTTTCCTCTTTCTCCTTGATGATGTCTGGTGGCACCACTATCTTGATCTTCTCAAATTTCCTGGATGCAAGTGCTTTTAGTTCCTTTTTGTCATCTAACATCCTCTCTTTGCTCTTATCCTTGCGGTTTGGAGCTTGATCTGGTGTGGTTTTATAGAACTTCTTCCTGTCCACATTTAAAAAAAAACTAAACAGCGATTTACATGGTCAATAACAACACCTACAGTAGCCAAGAATGGGCGACCAAATATCAAGGGTCTTTCTTTGTCTTTGTCCATCTCGAAGACTTGGAAATCGGCTGGGATAATTTTGTTTCCAATGACCAGTGGCAAGTCCTGGATCATTCCTTCTATCCTCTTTTAGGATAAATCACCAAAGATTATCCTGACTAGAGATGAGACAAATGTTCCTATACCAAGTTTCTCAGCAACAGATTTTGATATAACATTCACAATAGAACCAGAATCACATAAACAATCTGAAAATTCAATTCCAAATATTGAACAAGTGAAAGAAAAACGCCCTGGATCCTTAGACTTTTTGAGTCTTTGGTCAGGCAAGCGTTTGGGTACCTTAACCGGAATGACTTGGCTCCTCCATGCTCGGTTTTAGAGTCCTTCATGAGAGGTTCAGGTGTCGAATTTTCCTTAGAGTCTGCAACACGTTCTTCTTCCAAAACTGCTGTCATAGCATTACAAAACTTCTTTGGGATAACTCTTCCTGGTAAGACTCCTGTTTGTCTCTTCATTGAATCTGCAGTCTGACCTATCTGATGTTCCAACTTCTTGACATGGGTTGCAAGAGATTCATACTTCCCATTCAAGTCATTTTACATACAATCGATCCTCACTCCCATTTTCCTGATTGACTTCTCATTGCCTTGAGTTGTCTGCATCATAGTTTGTTCAAGCAATTTTACCTGGTTGCTTAGCTGGGAAAGGGTTGTAATGAGCTGGTCTGTGCTTGTTGAGGGTTGAAAGGTGGTCTTTGTTGGAAATTTCCTCCTCCATTGTTCCTATTTTGAAATTTGTTTTGGAAATTTCTTTGCTGCTGCAGATAGGGCTGATTCTCGGCTCCTTGATTTCTGTATGAGAGATTGTTTAAGTTGGCACCAGCATTTCTGAAGTTGTTGTTGAACGCTGGACTGAATCGGTTATGGTATGCTTGAGCTCCCATGAAATTCATTTCTTCTTCTTGGTACATGCCATCTTCTTCATATCTTCCATCTTCTTCATTTCCTGCAGCAGTATCACAAGCATGTATATTCTTATTTTGAGACTTAAGAAGTTGACTTACCATGCTTTTTGGCTCAGCAATCTCCCTTGATTCATGACTAGTGATAGTCTTCTTTGATCTGTCACACTCAGGGTTGTTGTTGCTGTTAGCTACAACTAGATTTTTGATGAGTGCTCTCCCTTATAGTATGGTTTTCGAACTGAAATCTCCATTGCTGGCAGTGTCAAGAGAAAGTTGATACTTTTGCTGTAGTCCTCTGTAGAAGGTGCTTAGCAGGTTTGCTCCAGAGAAACACTGATTAGGGCAGTCTCTCTCATACTCTTTGAATCGCTCCCAGACTTTGTGTGAGCCAAAACCCGCATAACCAAAAATTTGTTAAGGAAAACTTAAGGGATCAGAAACTTCTAGGGTTTATCGCAAGAACAGTAAGATTGAAAGAAAGTTTTTATTGCTGAGAAAGTGTTTTTCTTTTATTGCTTAGGGTTGCAAGAGTTACATAATGAATCGTAGGAATCTCTTATTTATACTAACTTCTTAAACCGCCTCTCCGAGAATCTCGGGAGAGATTTTAGGCATATTTTCCTTATCGCTTCGTGCGACCACCATCATAATACTTCGCCTAGGACTTCTGTGGGCTTTTGACTTCCAAAGCCCATGTTCGGCCCATCTTGGAAAACCGGCTCGGCCCAACACCTAGGGAAACGATTTGGCCCATGCCTCTTCTTGTGCTGCTAAGCCCGCTCGCCGTTCTTCTCACAGCTCGGCCCATCTAACCTTCTCCACGGCTCGGCCCATTCGCCACTCGAGTTGAGATATGACTTGGTCCACCTCGCCGAGGCGCGGCTCGGCCCAAGCGTATTGAAGCGTGTCTTGGTCTAGCTTACCGAGGCGCGGCTCGGCCCAACTACGTTGAAGTGTGGCTCGGCCCAACTACGTTGAAGTGCGGCTCGGCCCACTCTGCATCCTTCTTACGGCTCTCCCCGCTGATCTGTCTCCACGGCTCCCCTAACTTGTCTTGGTGAGCACAGCTCGGCCCACTAACTTCGTAGGGCAGCTCGGCCCATGTTTTGTGGACGGCTTGGCCAATTTGTCTTTCTTCCATACTTAGTCATTTTGAGATGGTTTTATCCGCTTGTGGTGGAAACCGACCCCAACAGTTAGCCCCCCAGCTCGTCAGTTTCGGAGGCGAGAGTGACGAGATCCATTACTCCTGGCCGTAGGATAAACCATCGAGTCAAGCTGTTGCGGCATAAGCCCAGGTGAGGTGTTTAGGAAATAAAGATGCCGAGGCGTCCCCAAAGAGTGCCGAGGATGCCAAGGCGTTCCTAAACCGAGGATGCCGAGGCAATTTAAGGA
This sequence comes from Eutrema salsugineum, assembly GCF_000478725.1. NCBI lineage: Eukaryota > Viridiplantae > Streptophyta > Magnoliopsida > Brassicales > Brassicaceae > Eutrema > Eutrema salsugineum. Next base: position 5,838,445 of record NW_006256756.1, on the reverse strand, counting down.
CGAGGCGATTCTGTTTAGTATTGCCGAGCCGTGATTCGAGTTTAACGACGAGGCGTTCTGAGAAGACTATGCCGAGCCGAATAAACGGCGAGGCGTTTTGAGAAGGTTATGCCGAGCCGAATCGTTAACGACGAGGCGTTTCAAGAGAAAGTTAATACCGAGCCGTTTCATTAATGACGAGGCATTTCGAGAGAAAGTTATTGCCGAGCCGTTTTGCTAACGACGAGGCGTTTACCATGGCGAGATATTGGCTGAAAACTCAGGTATCCCAACCGTTGGTCTCCGAAAGAATGTTCCTGATTTATTGGCGCGTGTAACCGATGCAGTTCGAATTAGTTAATACGCTGCGGATCCCACGCGCCGTGGGACGGTTTTCCGAGGTTCACACGGAACTCACGCGCTTCGGTTTTCCTATAAATGGGTGAGCTCCTTCATTCTTCCTCATTATCTTCAGACTTACTCGTTTTCACTAAAAGGTAGCTCTTCCTTCTCTCTTCTTTCTCTCTCTAGTTTGTTTATTTTCCGGCTAGGGGTCCGAGGTCTCCGCCGTTCCAGATCTTTTTCCGGCGGAGGTTCGCCGCGTCGTGCTGTAATTCCTGTATAAGTTGTAAATTATGTCGAGCCGCTCTGACGATTCGCTGGATTCGCTTTTTCATTATGAGCCGAGCCACGTAGATGCCGAGGCGAGAGGTACAACATAATCTTCCGAGGCGTATGCCTCGCCGAGCCCTTCCAATCGTTCACCTGGGAGTGACGAGGCGTCGAATCATACAAATCCGCCAGACGTCGGCTCTCCCGATGACGAGTCGTCGGTTTGGACAAGCCGTCCCCAGGATCCTGCTCCTGACGAAGATATTAACCGTGCCGCAGTCAAAGCCGAGGAGGAGACATTTCCCTTTGATTTACTCGAGGCGAAGCGTGATTAGAACGTCTCATGGCGTCCCGAGGCGCTTCTTCATCTGGGCGGGGGCAGCGAGTAAAAAGACAAAAACCTGACCCGCCCGGTTCTACGCTCTCCTCTTCTGACTCACTCGAGGTGTTGAGGCGTCGCTTCGGGATATCCGAGGTGGTGGAGTTTATCGTTCCAGAGAAGAACGACAGAGCCGACAAGCCTCCCGAGAATCACTTCACTCTGTACAAGGCGTTCTTCGAGCTCTGCTTTCTCTGGTTCCCGATCCCCGGAGTTATCCTTGAATACCTCTGGAAACATTGGATCTCGATCGGGCAGATCATGCCGAGGGGACTGCAGCATATGATCGGCATTTTAGTTCGAATCTTTGAGTGCGGGCTCGATATCGAGCTGAATCACCTGCTGAACTTGCTGGAAATCAGGAAAGCTCCGAAGGGAGATAGATTTTATATTTCCAACAAGTCCAATCGCCGGATTATAGGCGGTTTTCCAAGCAAAGATCAGTTTTGGACTGAACGCTTCTTCTACGTCTTGGTGAACGAGGCGTCGGTCGGCGAGGATTACGTTCGAAGAACCAAGACCACCTGGGGACCACTCGGTAGCCGACCCGAAGCTTTGCCTCGGCTCGGAACTTTTTTTTTTTTTTGCGTCGCTTTGCACTCCGGAACGTTCTTCCCCCGATTCCCGACGACCTCTTTATCGTTCGAGACTCCCTTTCGGCTCGGAAGGTTAACTGGAGGAAGAATTTTACCCTCGAGAGAGTAGAAAAGGCGCGAGCTATTCTTGCCGGAGTCCCTGTCAGCTCTTCATCTTCCAGCTCCTCAAGAGATACACGAGAAAAGATGGTGATAATCGCTCTGAGAGATAGGAAAAGGCGTGAAGAAGAAGAAGCCGCAAGGCGAGCCGCCAAAGTGGCTAGAATAGAGTCTGAAGCGATTCCTCAGACCGATCTGCTGAGCCGTGAAGGTGACGACACGGTTCGGGTCGCAGAGGCAAACATTGCTGAGGCGGCTGAGAAAGAAGCAGCGCCCGAGCTGGAACCGGGCGAAATTATCCCCAAGGCGTCTAAGGACGACTCGGCGGTGCGGAGTGAAACTCCTTCGAACTCCGCGATCCTAGCTCTTCCGAAGTCATCAAGGCCGCCGACTTCGGTTGTACAAAAACACAACCCTAGCCGAAAACGTTCGGCCGCTACAAGGGGAAAGGCATCGCTGCTCAAAAAGACGAGCCGTCGAAAAAGAAGCGCAAGCCGACACCCGGGGATCCTGCTGCGCGCAAACTGGTCATTGACGACCCCGACGCCTTGGCAGTGATGTTCGCGCGTGTTATTAACGCGAACACGCGTCTTCCTCCCCTGGAGAAGCTGAGGAGGCCGAGGTCGTACGGCGCGATGGCGCAGCGCGGTACCAAGGTATATTTCTCCTCTACTTTCGTGAATTCTTACTAAGTGTTTAACGAGGATTATCCTTTGCAGTTTGTTGCGACCATTAACGAGCTAATGGCTGAGTATGAGGCGGATCTGTCTAAGGTCGAACGTCGCTTGGACGAGGCCCGAAATGAGACCGCGGCGTCAAAGGTGAAGCTGGAAGAGGCTCAGAACGAAGCCGCGGCGGCAAAGGGGAAACTAGGCGAGGCGATGGCCAGGGCGTCCAGGCTGGAAGAGGAGAAGATTGTTCTGCGCGTCAATGTTGACAAGGTCTCCGCCTTGGTCATTCGCCTCGAGGAGGCGAGGAGAGCTAAAAGCGCCGAGGTGGCGTTGCTCAAGAGGCGCATCGAAGCCAAGGATGCTTTGTTCGATGCCAAGGTCAAGCGGGCGAAAAAGGAGGTGAGGCGAGAGCTTACGGCTAAGTTTGAGGAACGCCTCGCCAAGGTAGAGGAAGGTTTGGCCAAGCTCGAGAAGGCCAAAAATGATGAGAACGATCTGGGGCAGATCAAGAGCAATCTTGCGATGATTGCCGACCTGAAAAAGCCAGACGCCCCAACGCTTGATGACGAGGAGGCGAAGCTGAAAAGCTGGGAGAGTGAGTATGCCGACGACGAGGCGTACGAGCGTATTGCTTCCGAGATTCGTGGCGAGCTGGTTTTCTCTCTCGTATCGCCGGACTCGGTAGACACCAGCATTGGCAACGAGCCGCTTGAAGAGACAGCGGCCAACCTGAGTGTCGTTGATCCGACCGGATTGAACGCGGGACACCAGCCCTCTCGAACCTCCTTGCCGAGCGCAAGACGCAGTCCGCGGCTTGATACTCTCCGCTTTCTCTCACCCTACGTTGCATAAGATTTTTTTGTACTTAGGTTTTTTGATGATTTACTTTTCGAACTTTTTATGTAGCCGATGCCTGGATGGCTTTATCCACTTGACTCTTATTTTTGCTTATGGATATATTTTCTTTTCCTTAGCCGTTTTTGGATTTGATGTACTTATCTTTAACGATCTGTGAAAATATCTATGAAAACTGTTGGCTTAGAAAAAAAAAAATTGTCAAGGACGAAGACTATTGTGTCGAGAGTGATTTTGATTGCTTCTTTAGCCGAGTTCTTCGAAATCGATAGAAATACGGACTCCTTCGAGTTCATCTGCCCATCGTCCTTTCTTGGCGTCGAGCCTCTTTTTCAGACCGTCGAGGATCGTCTTGTTGGCCGATTCGACTTGCCCGTTCCCTTGAGGGTATCTTGGCGTAGATTTGCTTAGACGGATTTTCGACTTCTCGCAGAAGGCTTCAAAGCGTGTTGAGATGAAGTGGGATCCGTTGTCGGTGACTATCTCGTAGGGGACCCTGTGTCGGCAGATGATATTCTTCCAGACGAAGTGTTCGACTTGAACATCCTTTATGCTTGCGTAGGAATCGGTCTCGACCCACTTGGAGAAGTAATCCGTGAGGACGAGCAGAAAACGCTTCTACTTCGAGCGATGTAGAGGTCCGACGATGTCCATCGACCATCTCATGAACGGATAAGGTGACGAAATTGACAAGAGCAGCTCGGTAGGTTGATGAATTGTTGGAGCGTGCCGTTGCCACTTCTCGCACTTCGCCGTAAATTTTTCGCAATGCTTGACCATGGTAGGCCAGAAGTAACCGTGCCGTTTTATTTTGATAGCGAGCGACCTTCCGCTAGAATGGTTCCCGCACGCGCCGCTGTGCACTTCGCAGTGCATGATCTTTCTTGCTTACGGTCCTTCTACGCATGTCATAAGAGGTCCTGAAAATCTCCATATAAACACCTCGCCATCGACGAGGACATACCGCGCGGCTTGAGCTTTTAATTTGCGGGCTTCCCATTTGTCGGTTGGTGCCTTTCCATCGGCGATATACACTCGGATAGCTCCGAGCCATTCTTTGTCGCAGCTGTACTCCGGCTCGGCTGGTAAGGCGTCTTCGTCCATAGGAATGGCTTCGTCGTCCCCTGGTTCTTGTTTAGGAGGATTTATCAGCCGAACTCCTTCTACTTCTTCGATGCTAGGTCGTTCGATGAATTCGACTGGGATCGTCCGTCGGAGATCTGGGTCTGAGGTCGAAGCGAGTGCTGCCAAGGCGTCGGCCGAGGTGTTTTCTCCTTAGGGAATTCGCGTGAGTTCGAACTCGTCGAACTTTTGCACCAACTCTCGGACCACCTTGAAATAAGCTCCCATTCGTCCGTCCTTCGCCTCATATTCTCCGTTGAACTGGCATGCTACGAGCTGTGAATCACAAAAGGTCCTTATCTTTCGAACCCCGATTCCCTGCGCTAGTCGTATACCGGCGATTAGGGCTTCGTATTCTGCTTCGTTGTTCGAGGCGTGGAAGTTTAGGCGAAACGACTGCTCCAGTATTTCTCCCGTGGGAGAGGTGAGGCGGATCCCTATTCCTGAGTCGTGTTTGGATGACGAGCCGTCGACGTGCAGCGTCCATACTTCATCTAGGGTCGGCTCGTTTGTTGCTTCGGCTGGAAGTTCAATGAGAAAATCTGCGAGCACCTGTGACTTTGCAGACGACCTGTTCCGATACTCGATGTCGTATTCGCTCAACTCTATGGCCCACTTGGCGAGCCGACCGGATTGGCTCGGGCTGTGTAGGATCGAGCGCAGCGGAGGTGTAGCGAGCACAATAATCGAATGTGATTGAAAATACGGACGCAGTTTGCGAGCCGAGACTACGACGGTTAGGGCGACCTTCTCGATCTGGGGGTAGCGGGTCTCGGCATCGGTCAGAGATTGGCTGATGTAGAAAATGGGTTTTTGCTCGGATCGTTCTTCTCTGATACGCACTCCGCTCACAGCTGTGGCAGACACGGCGATGTAGAGGAAGAGCGGCTCTCCTTCGACTGGTTTTGCTAAGATCGGTGGGCTTGCCAGATAATTCTTTAACTCTTGGAAAGCTGCTTCGCATCTCTCGTCCCACTCGAATTTCTTGTTTCCTCAGAGGGTGTCGTAGAAGGGCAAGCACTTATCAGTGGAAACGGGAAATAAACCTGTTTAGCGCGGCGACTCTTCCTGTAAGCCTTTGCACTTCGCGCTTCGTCCTTGGAGAGGGCATCTCAATTAATGCCCTGATCTACTTGGGTTTTGCTTCTATGCCTCGTTGAGTTACCAGAGAGCCGAGGAATTCTCCCGAGGTGACCGCAAATCTGCACTTCGCCGGGTTTAGTTTCATGTTGTGCTTGTTCAATCGCTCGAAGCATTCCCGTAGATGCGCAACGTGGTCTTCCTCCTTGAAGGATTTGACCAACATGTCATCGATGTATACTTCCATGGTTTTTCCGAGCTGAGCCGCGAACATTTTATTGACGAGCCGTTGATATGTTGCTCCTACGTTCTTGAGCCCGAACGGCATGATTTTGTAGCAGTATATCCCGCGATCGGTTATGAATGCCGTTTTTTCCCGATCATCAGGATGCATCAGGATCTGATTGTACCAGAGAACGCGTCCATAAATGTTAACAGTCTATTTCCTGCAGTGGCTTCGACGAGCCGGTTGATGTGCGGCAAGGAAAAGCTGTCTTTTGGGCACGCCTTGTTGAGGTCAGTGAAATCTACACAGACCCGCCACTTGCCGTTCTTCTTCTTCACGAACACCGGGTGCGAGGCAGTCTGGGTATTTGGCCTCGGCGATTGATCCTACTTTGAGTAACCTCTCGACTTCGTCGTTAACTGATAGATAAGACTTTTTAGGGTCTCAGGGCTATCAATCCCCTTGTCAAAGTAGCACAAAGAGGTTAATCAATCCAAGAATGTGGTGATAGACACTAAGCTATATGATCAAGTTCTTAATTCAAGCAAAAAAGATTGGGTTTTGGTTAACTAATGACAACTAACAAACTTAAACAGGTTTAAAGACTAATGACAATGACTAATCAAGAACTAAGCAATGACAAAGGATGTGAATATGATATGATGGAGGCATGAGATTCTAGACATGATAGTTGGTTAGGGTGCTTTGGTGCTAGACTAGAAATGTTAATGACAATGATGAGACATGATTCAAATGATTAAGAACTCAAATCTAGGTTAATCCTCTCATGAAGGTATTAACCCCTATACTAATCCATTTTCAAACCAAATTCCCATTTGTGAAACATGAATCAATATGCATTAACAAACAGCTCTTAATGATCATTCAAGCATTTAACAAATCATTTCCATGATGAAAAATTACTTAAACCTCTAACACAACTCTTTCAGGAATTTCATCAAACACTTTTGGTGCATGAAATTCCCAGAATCTAGATCTCAAGTGATTATCAAGGATCTAGCATAGAGAACAGCTGTTTAGAGAGATGAATCAATGAATCTAGCCCTAAGCACTCCTAATCTAACACTTTAGCACCCTAACCTACACATCTAGAACCTCATTAGGGTGACTACTCACTAATCATACTAATCTCTCTTAAACCTTTGCAAGTTGAGTAGATTAGCATGATTAATGATGAGAAATGGAGATGGAGATGATAGATTCAAAAGAAAACAGCTTTAAACACCCAGATCTCTTTAAACTCTCTTGATTAAACACTTAAATAAAGATATTTCTCTTCTTAATGGAGTCTTTTCACCAAAGAGGCAAGAGACAAAGGGAATAAAACTTAATTCTCTCCCAAAAAACCCTAAAAAGTATTTATACTTCCTTAAAAACGAACCGGGTCAGCCCGGAACAAACCGGATCCTGACCCGGCTTTAATGGATAAAGTGGGAATTACTGCGGGTCGGTCCAGTATGTCCCAGGTCGCACACCTAAGTCGCAGTAGATGAAGACTTGTCTTGTAAAGCCTGAATCGCCCTGTCTTAGCCGCACGCCTAAGTAGGAGTGTTTTGCGAGTGTTGCTGCGGCTTGGTCTCCTTCCTCTCCAACTCGCAGGGCTAAGGCGGTTTCTGGGGAATGTACAAACTGTGCGGGTTGGTCTCTATTGCACCCAGGTCGCAGGCTCAAGTCGGAGTGATTTGCGAGTGATCGTGCGGCATAGTTCCAGGCGCGGCTAACTCGCATGCCTAAGTCGCACGATTGTGGACTTAGCATTTCTCTTGCTCTTGAGCTTCAGACCTCTTCCAGTGATAGTTTACCCGCACATATCAACTCGCAGCATCAGCATTCAGGCGTTCATCTTCAGGCCTGCGGGTTAACCAAGTCGCAAGACCATCTCGCAGCATCCAGAGCAGCTTAGACCACTTCGCATTCCGGAGAGTGTAACTCCTATGAGACTTGTCCGAATTGAATGATTTCGGTTGCAGAAGACAGAGGACTCATTTATCTCCAACTTTGGTGAAGGAAGCTTCGGTGCTTGGGAAGTGTAAGGCTTCCTGGAGGGCACATCTTTGTAGTGCATGTACGCGACCAGAGAGAGGCGTCTAGACATGTGTCCATTCCGGAGAACGTATCTTTCTGCTCATAGATCCGCATTGAATGATCTTGGACGTTCTGGAAAGAAGACTCAAATTTATCTGGTTCTCATGAAGGACCCGGAAACTAAATCGGCCTGGAAGTGCACCGTCCTTCGCATCCTTTAGGACTGATCTGCTCGGTCCGGAATACCTGCGAGACTGGGGTTCCTTCCGACAAGCTTATCTCTCTGCTCACGCGTCCGAATTCCACGATTCCACTTGCTAAGAGACCGTGATGCAATGCTCTCCAACTTCTATGAAGCACCCGCCGTATGAATCGGACCGGAAGGCTCCCCGGACAGGCGATTTCTGAGACACGTTCATACCCGGGGATTTTGGCCGATACACTTCATTCGCGGTACATGAAAATGGCCCGTAAAGCTTCCCGCGGTACATGAAAATGGCCGGTAAAACCTTCCTGGCCAGCGAGAATGGCCGATAATCTCCCAGGACCCAATTTTTCCACTTTTTCAAGCTTTGCTCACCATTCCACCTCCTGGATTCATCTTTTCAGCTCCACATTCACCTGATAGACACTCAAAACATGCAATAGACTGATTGGGACCTAATGCATCTCCTAAGTTCTAAAACAAACCCTAAGGACCTAAAATGCATGAAATAAAACATGATTTGGAATGATTTATGCAACCTAAATGATGCAAATTATGAACATATCATTAACCGCTTTAGCTCGTTCGGGGCCGAGCTTCCTTCTTTTCTGCTTGACTGGTTTAAAGGTCGGGTCTACATTCAGCTCGTGACAGGTCACGTCGATGCTTATCTTTCGCTGTCCAGGCAAAGATGATAGGTGGAGGGTACCGCCCTCATCCCGTTGATCCATGGAGTTCCCATAATGACATTGTAGATTGCCGGGTGATTGGTAACACAGAATTCAACGATCTTAGTGACTCCGCCAGCTACCACGGGGAGCCTGATCGTTCTCATAGTCATCGTCGTTTCTCCTGAAAATCCGGTTAGAGGTTTTGGGATTGCTTCCACTTCGGAGAGGTCGATCCCCATCCTTCTGAGTGTCTCCCTGAAGATGACATTCACCGAGCTTCCAGTATCGATGAGCACACTCGCTACGTCATGATCCCTGATTGTTAGCTCAATCACCAACAGATCGTTGTGGGGTCTATCGATTCCTGCCGTTTCCTCCTCGGCGAGGGAGATCACTGTATTTGGGATGTCGGTTGGTTATGTCCAATTTTCCTTCGCTTTGGCTCGGCGCTGATAGGCTTTGATGGAGGACACGGTATCTTGGTAGTATTGAGATCCACCCATGATCATATTGATCCTTTACCTCGGCTCGGGTCGCTCTTCAGGTTCACCTCTCTTGTCACGCTTGGAGTTATCGCCTCGTCGGGGAGGATTCGCGGGTTCAGCCGCGCTGCTCGGCTCGGCTCTTTCTTGTGGTTCATTAGGGACGAGATCTTTGAGGTTGACCGCGTTTGGAGCTCTCCCGCTGCCATATTAGCTGCGAGTTTTGCTCATAAAGTTCAGCATTGTGCCGTTGAGTGCCCGTGGGTCTGGTGATACTCGCAGAAAGCCTTTTCGTCGTAGTTGGCGGACTTTCTCACCCAAGTGTTGTTGCGCGGCTCTCCTCTTCCGCGTCCGGTGCCTACCTGGTAGTTATGGGCACCTCCGCTTCTAGGTTCGTCCGAGCTCTGCGTTGTTGTGTTGTTCGATGGGTTGCCTTTCTTCGCAGGGCGCGGAAAAATTGAGCTTCAGATTGCTGCTTTCGTTGCTTCGTACTGCTCGTCTAAATTCTTCATTTCCTCCTCGTTTACAACAAAGTCCGATGATCGGTGTAAAGCGTCTTGAATTGTTTGTGGCGTGTTGAGTGCCATCTCCCGTCGGAACTTGGATTTGGTACTTTGTACCACAAAGATCGTTTCAGAGCTTCGAGCGCGGCCTTGTCACTTATCCCTTCTATTTTGGACACGACTGCCTTAAATCTTGCCATGTAATCTCGAAGTGGTTCGTTTGGTCCTTGGGATAGTGTCCACAGGTCGGCATCAGATGTTCCTCTATCCATAAACATCGAGTATTGTTTAAGGAACAAGGCGGAGAGCTGTTGAAAACTGCCTATTGAATTGCATTCCTGTCTTGAAAACCACTCGAGTGCGGCACCCTTAAGATGCTCCACGAAGATCAGGCAGTTCAAGCATCTACTTCCCGCTCAGTCAGTTAGGCGGCGTTCTTTGTGAAGGCTCTTTCTATCCAAAACGCTGTGATGTGTGCTTTCGGGTCGGTTGTTCCTTCGTAGAACAGGATTCTCACATTCTCCGGCTCGGGAATCCTGGCCTCCGTGATTCTTGCAGTGAATGGAGTTCTCTGAGTTTCTTCAAGCATTCGGTCGATTTCGGGTGCGGCGCTTGTTGCGTTGTGCACTTGGGACTTCATGGCGCGTATTTCAGCTACTGTCCGAGCCATTGAGGCTCGCAGCTCTTTGAGTTCGAGAGTTTGTGCGTGAGTCATTCCCTTTGATTAAGGGGGTCGCTCCCGCTCTTCTCTCCTCGGCTCGTCTTCGCGCTCTGCCTGCTCTATCCATTGGAGGTTTTCTTCCTCCTCGGTTGGGTTGTCGCCGCGAGTCGGATCGGAGACTTCGTCAGTTCGAACGCCGTTTAGTGCCGAGGCGAGCTCTTCTTGACTTATTCGCCAAGCCAAGCCGGTTTGTTGCGGATTCGTGGTTCCGTCGTTCTGCTGGGCGTCCACGTCGATCACATCATTCTCTTCCTCGCCGGCTCGTCGCCTTGAGTTTCGGCGGAGTGGAGGTGGCTCGGTCATGTTGACTCGTGTTGCCGCGGGAGTCTGTTCGTCGAGGGGACGAAACATTGGAGGAGCCGAGGGGTTTCTTGCGCCGCTCCCTGAGGCTTCTGCAGGTGTTGAGAAGTCGAAGCGTCTCCGGATTCCATCCATCGGGTCGCGAATTTTGGCTCTCCAAGTTTGGTGTTGTCGCTCAGCCGCCATCGCGTCGAGCCTCTTCGTAATCACCTCGTTTCTTTTGTCCTGCTCGTAGATTTTCTTCATCAGCGCAGCCATCATGTTTCGCATCTCCTCTTGGGTTTCGGTTGTCGCCGTCGTTGTGCCTGATGCTGGAGCGTCCTTCTCCGCGCCGTTATCGTTGTTGTTGTTGTTGTTGTTGTTGTTGTTATCGTCGGGGGTGTTGCTCGCCATGTTCTTCGGATCTTAAAGTCTTGTCGATTTAGAGTAAGAAAGTTTCGAGTCCCCTCAGACGGCGCCAAATTGTGTGAGCCAAAACCTGCACAACCAAAAATTTGTTAAGGAAAACTTAAGGGATCGGAAACTTCTAGGGTTTATCGCAAGAACAGTAAGATCGAAAGAAAGTTTTTATTGCTGAGAAAGTGTTTTTCTTTTATTGCTTAGGGTTGCAAGAGTTACATAATGAATCGTAAGAATCTCTTATTTATACTAACTTCTTAAACCGCCTCTCCGAGAATCTCGGGAGAGATTTTAAGCATATTTCCTTATCGTTTCGTGCGACCACCATCATAATACTTCGCCTAGGACTTCTGTGGGCTTTTGACTTCCAAAGCCTTGGTTCGGCCCATCTTGGAAAACCGGCTCGGCCCAACACCTAGGGAAACGATTTGGCCCATGCCTCTTCTTGCGCTGCTAAGCCCGCTCGTCGTTCTTCTCACAGCTCGGCCCATCTAACCTTCTCCACGGCTCGGCCCATTTGCCACTCGAGTTGAGATATGACTTGGTCCACCTCGCCGAGGCGCGGCTCGGCCCAAGCGTATTGAAGCGCATCTTGGTCTAGCTTACCGAGGCGCGGCTCGGCCTAACTACGTTGAAGTGCGGCTCGGCCCACTCTGCGTCCTTCTTACAGCTCTCCTCGCTGATCTGTCTCCACGGCTCCCCCAACTTGTCTTGGTGAGCACAGCTCGGCCCACTAACTTTGTACGGCAGCTCGGCCCATGTTTTGTGGACGGCTCGGCCAATTTGTCTTTCTTCCATACTTAGTCATTTTGAGATAGTTTTATCCGCTTGGGGTGGAAACCGACCCCAACAGGCTTCATAGAATGATTATATTGGGCCTTGTTGGAAACCTTGTACCTTGTTCCTCAGCTGGTTCGATCTTGACTTGGTGTAGAAGTGGTTCAGGAAAGCTGACTTGCATTCTTCCCATGAAGTAATAGAACCAGATGGCATAGATTTTAACCATCTAAAAGCTTTATCACTTAGAGAGAAAGGAAAAAGTTTACACTTCACATAGTCCACAGTTTCTGGAGGTATTCTCACCATTCCAGAGATTTCTTCAAAGATATCAATGTGGTCCATTGGATTAGAGATTCCATGGAATTGATTCTGCTTCACCAATGAGACAATCTTAGGTTTTATCTCATGATCTCTTCTTGGAACAGGAATTTGAATAGCTGATCGATTTTGGAAGTGTTGGTGAGGTGCATCGAAATCGGCAATGAGTCTATTCTGATGCTGTTTTCTCGCAGGATTGGCAAGCTGTATGGGTCGATCGGCTTCTCTACCATTAGGTGGAACAATGTTTTCATCATTCCTTCTTTCTTCAGGTTCGACTTGGTCTTGTCTCCTTCGGTTATCAGCGGCTTGAGCATCATTCAGAGGGACACGGTTTCCCTCTTCATCGAGTTGTGGCTGGCCATCTTCTTCATGGGCAGCATCTAGGTCATCACTATGAATAGAATCACGGTCATCATCTCCAATGTGATCCTCCGGATCACGGTTTAAAAGATCTTCCCGATGGACATTCAGATTGGCCATCTTGAGCGTTCTTCGTCTGAGTTTTCTAAGTGCTCTTTCGTGTTTGTCAATCTCGTCTAAGGGCAGTACAATGTTGTCAGAATTTCTCCTAAATTTCATGCACCTGTGAGCAAAGAAAGCAAAGATAAAAAGAGGAGTCAGAAAATCTCCAGCAGAACTCGAAAATCTTGAGGTTTAGGATTGAAATTAGATTAAGAAATCAAGTCAACAGCGATAAATCCCCGACAACGGTGCCAAAAACTTGAAGTGGGTGCAGTGGGCAACACAAGTTTTACCCTAGACAAGCTGCAAGTGCACAGCAAACGCAGTAGTACTTAGGGATTGAATCCACAGGGATTTGTGTGTTGAGGACTTCTAACTGATGCTAAAAACAATCGTAAACCTAATCTAATAAAAAGGGATTTTGGTTTGTCACTAAATCTAATTATGCAGAGAATTAAAAACTGAAAATAAAAATCGGTTGAAAACTATATGAAAAACGGCGCTGGGTTCAAGGTTCATCTTTAGGGTTCATGTTCTAAAACACAAAGGAAATTAGGCAAGGATTTTCGATGACTCTGAAACTTGGAAAGACACATGTAAGATTAGCCAACTCTCGTCACCCTAATCATCTAACCACTCATTCATGGCAATAAACTCTCGCTCTCATGCCAGAACAAGATCATATAGTGTTAAGAATAATAAAAATAAACAAGAAGTTTTACTACAGAGAAGTTGAATAACCCAACAATGATCTGGAATTTATACATTTTTAGTGTTTTATATACTTGCAGAAATATTTATTTGCAGCAAATAAAGATACAAGTATATCCGCAAAATAAGTTGTTTATAGTTGTAGCTAAAAACTGAAATAGTTAGGAGGTGTGAATGGTAAAAACTTATTATAAGGATTATTTAAGCTACAACTATAAACAACTCATTTTGTATATAATTGTTTTTTTATTTGCCGCAACTATAAAAATAGTATTTAAGAAGAAATATAAGGAAAATATAAGAGGAAAAAAAAGTTATTATAAAAGGAAATAAATCCAAATTATTACTTTGTATATCATTTGTATGTTTCTTATTTTTATCAGATTTCAAATTAATGTATAGTTGAAATTTTTTGTTCTTAACATGGTTTTTTTTCTATTAGTTTTTAAAGGGGGAGAAATTTCTTTTTATATATATATATATATAGACTTTCTGAAAAAAGATGTCTCTAAAAAAATATGAATAGCAAAATAAATATGGAACCAAAAATCTCTCATTATAATAGAAAAACTTACCAATAAATTTTCGGTTTAGATTCTTTAATAGGTTTTGATATTTGCATAAAAATGATTAAGTAAAAAGGGTTTTACAAGCTTTTAGGATTAACATAAATCCAAATGTTTGAATAGAATTTTGTTTTTGTTAAAGGTGAATAGAATTTTCAAAAAGAAAAAATTATTTATTGTAGGAAACCCAAATATTTCAAAACTTGATTAGATGAAACCAATTCTCCCATGATTAAATGACTTTATCATAAAAAACAACCAAACACTTTTCAAAAATCTACACCAGTTTAAGAACTTACGGATATTACAGTTGATTAGATGCAAGATTAAGAGCAAATCACATCAATATTATAATAAATTGCTCGAATTTAATTATTGTATACCATTGTACATTAAAGGAAAAGCATTATTACATAAAAAGCAAATTAAGTAAGAAATATGTTTTTTATTTAAAGAGAAAATTATGAAAAAGATAGATCAACTTTAGAACTTGCGACCAAGAGTGAGCTCAAGGGACAAAGTCTCATCATTGTTACCATCATCATTGTCCACTTCATTGTTTTCAGTTTCATTCGTTCCAATCTGCCATATCCAGTTATATACATTATTATATGTGAATGAAATGATATGTATAAAATCTTGAATAAAATTTGTGCATACTTGGTCATTAATAATCATGTTTGATGATTATAGCGTAAAAATTCTAAAAAGAGAAAAATCTTAGGAATTTTAAACAGAGAGAAAACTTACTCTTGAAGATTGAAACAGAGACTTGCAAAATATTTCAATAGCTCTCTTACTTGATTCTCCCATTTCCATTATTTTTTCCTGCTTTCTTTCTTCTTCCCTACAATATTGAATAAAAAAAGTACATTCAATTTTTTTTTTTAAAAACTATATATAAATATTAAATTTTTTCTTTAATATTAATTAAGTATTATACGAACATTTTTCGCATAGAGTTGACAATTTCTTCAAGACGTTCATATTGACGAAGGTGTTGTTGAGTTTGCCTCAAAATCATTTCTCTTGTCAGCCTTTCCTTTCAAATTGCTTGTACCTCTTCTACAATAGGACATGTTAGTGTATAGATTTTTATTTTTATATAATATTTACATATAAATGCTTTTTTAAGAAAACTTCAACATATTTGGTCTGAGCATATATATATATATATATATAAATTATTTTTTTATTTCTGAATTTTTTTTATACAGACACTTATAGTAAATACAATTTCTACATAAATATAATAATAAAGTAAATAGAAATATATATAATACTTATTCACCTTTTTTATACTCATCAAGCTTGGTGGTCCTATAAATCTGAAGATGGCAAAAACATAAAACAGGTTCATATTAAGCCCAACATAATATGAAAAAATTGACAAAATACATATAAGCATATATTGTGAAAAATGAAATAATTAAATCATGTATATATGTTACAACCTGAAGATGGCTCTTTACATGTGATATAGTGAGTCCTTCAATATTCATTATCTCCAAAATTCTCTTAGGAGTTGCTTCTGCATTTACGATGATTAATACAAGTTGAATTTATATTAAAAAAAATAATGTTTAGCCCATAACTCTAGATCTAGGATTGTTATGTAGCTTTTATATATGTTAGCATCCTAATTCAAAATTTCGATCCCTGAATTTGACAAATATGAATATGTCACACAAAACAAAAAACAGAAAATATAAAGAGAATTGTATAATCGAAAAATTGAAAAGGATATGTATCCGATGATAAATTGAAAATAATAGTTGATGATTCCGGTAGCAATCTAATTTATGATTTTCCTGATTGTATTTTAGAAAATCATACAAAGCAAGAAAAAATATTAACTTACGATGTATTCCGCCAAGTTGTAGAACCGCATAAATAAAGCGATCGTGATGATAAGCACTCCATTGCATCCGATCCATTTTTTTAACTTATTATAAGGTATAACAATCGTGACTTTTATCAAAAAAAATTCTCGAGCTTTACAGATTTTGGTTTTTAGTTATAAAAAACTTCGATCATGAGTGTTCAATTTATAATAGTTGTAGACAAAATTTATGATATTAAAAAATTAATTTATAATTTCCATAAATCTAAAAGGTAAAAAACTCTAAATGTGCTACTAAACTTGTCATAGTGCATATCTTTTTACTTTCCTTTTTTTTTGGTTGTATAAGTTAGTTTGTTTATTATTTCCATTATTTAGAAAAAATCTTTTACAACTATGAATGAATTATTTAAAAATTTATATATATATGTATGTAAGCATTATTCAAATCTTCAATTATATATGCTAAGTTAAGTAGTTTCATTATTTAGAAAAAGTGCCTTACAACTATTAGTTGGGATCATCATGAAAATAAAATATATGTAAGTATTATTCAAAGCATCTTAGATATATTTTGAAAAGGATCACCGGTATTATTTTAAAAAATTCTAATAAAAAAAATCTTAATGTAAACCCTAAAAACTAAACCCATAAAAGCTAAGAAATCTATGTATCCAACCCCAAAAATGATATTTTTTTTTTGGTTTTCGTCGGCCTCTCCTTCTTTTTGTTTTCTTGTTTTCTTCACCTGAGGGGTTCCCAGCCTTTATGCGTGTTGTGATCCTTGGGCGGGTAGGATGCTGTGTTCTTCCCTCATAACTTTGCTGTCTTTCTCCAGTTCCCTTTTTCACCTCCGGATTATATATCTGATTTAGTTGATGTCGCGATTTATCTTGCTGGTCGTACCATCTTTCCTTGGTATATCTCGTGCGTATTTCTAGGTTTGTCTCCAGAGTCTTTCCATCCTCCGCCCGGTTGGGAAATCGATCAATCGTAGATGTTTTCACACTGTTACCACCATCTCGTCCACCCAAAGTTGACCTAGCAGCGCTATGTACTGAGCTGGCATGCGGACTACTGTTATGGCCATTACCCAGGTGGTATTAAGCGCGGTGACTATGAGTGCTGCCTCTCCTATCGCTCGAGTCACCCTGCAATTATATGCTATAAACATTATCTTCTCTGGTTTGATGGAACTTCAAAAATCCCACAAACTCTTCGAAGACGGCTGCAAGATGAGATTAACAGGGCTGGTCGAGTCCACAAGAATCTGCCTCATCTATTTGCCGCCTATCTCCAACATCACCTTCAAAGCGGGGTATTGAGTGACAATTCTCGACACTTCCTCTGCTGCGTTGAAGAACTCCGGCGGGCGAGCCAGCCGCCTTCGAATTCTAGACGTTCTACTGACACTTTCTTCCTCGGCTTCTTCCGTGTGTCTTTCGACCTGTCCGACCTTGTTGAAGCTCCCTCTTACACGGTCTATGTTTGTTCAACATTCGCTTCACTTTCCTAGAGACAGAGGTTAACTAGGGCCAGCATCTCCTCTGTAAAGCCCAAACAGCTCTCAGTCGGATGCCCCCTGGGTCAGTGGTACTTGCACCATAGTTTTCTGTATTTCCGTTCCTTTGAGGCGGGCTCATCTTCTCCATCTGGATCCCGTATGGCGTGAGAATTTCTTACCCACACTTCTTCCTCCAATCGCCTATGGTCGCACCATCCAGAGATGGCAGTGGAACATGCTAAGAAGGGGTTTTCCTCCGCCTCCTCTCCTTGGTCTCCGGTTATCTCCCAGTCGTCATCGCTTGCCCCTCCCTTGGCGTTCTCCCTTTGGTCGGGATCCTTTGAGCCGCTGGGTATGTAAGGTTCATTCTCTCTAAACTCGATCATGCCCACCTAGCACTGGCAATTTTTCGCTCTTGCTCTGATGGTGTTTAGTTTGCTGCCAATCAGTGTCTGGGTCTCTCCCATTTGCATTAATAGGTTCTTGCCCCCAGATCTGTGTTCTTGGTGGTTTTCTGACTCGAATAGGGAAATTTTGCTTGGAGAGTGTTGTCCATCTAGCGCAGAACTGTTTAGGGGATTTTTAGTCATCTGCGCAGGCAAGTCTCCTGCAAAACTAGCAAACGCGTGAAGGCCTAGAAAACACGATGGAGGGGTATTTTTTGATGGCTCTCCTACGCTCAAGTCAGAAAACAGTGAAATAAAGACCACGAAGTGGCAAATAGGAGAGAGTAAATAGATCAGAAAATGGAGGAAGAAAGTTTGGCCGAGAGTTCGTGAAAAAAATGGAATCTGCTCGGACCTTTGTGAGGTAATGGGCTTTTTGAGGTGAAAAACGAGGAAGTGTAAGAGTTTTGGAGTGATAGTGCTCTACGGTTTAGGAACCGCCGTGGAGAGGAAGTAAAGAGATGGTCGTAATAATGACCAGAAATGTAAAGTGCTATGGCTTAAGGATCACGAGTATCTAGAGAGTTAGCATGAGCCTTAAGTTAGCGAAAAGAGTGAACCCCCTTCTCGTTGAAAGGGACAAGGTATTTATAGATTTTTACCTAATCCAGATTAATATACCAGAACAGTCCTTGGGTCTCAGGTTTGGCGGGCTGGTTCGTGATCCGACTTGGTTGGATCCGAATCTTATGCTTGCATCATGCCTCTGATGGTCTCACCAACTTTCATTGACACGTTAAAAAAAGTTGGTGAGAGCGTCAGAGGCATGATGTGAGCATAACACTCGGAGCTAACCAAGCCAGATTACGAACTGACCCGCCCGACTCACAGCCTAAGGACTGACCCAGTATACAAACCCGGATCAGGTAAAATTTTATAAATACTCTATTCTTTTTAACGAGGAAGGAGTTCACTTTTTTTTCACTACCTTAAGGCTCATACTATCTTTCCAGATATTTGTGATCTTTAAGCTGCAGGACTTTATATTTTATGGTCATTACTCCGACCATCTCTTCATGTTCTCTCTACAGTGGTTCCTAATTCCTAAAACGTGGAGCAATCCCACCCAGAAACTCTTATACATCTTCTCTTTTCATCTCACAAAGCCCATCACCACTTAAAGGCCCGAGTCGATTCCACCTTTCTCAGAAAGACCCATCTCCTTCTCTCGTGTTCCGATCTCTTTTCTCTCTCTGATTAGCCACTTAGTAGTTTTTTTTACTGTTTTCTTACTTGAGCGTCAGAGAGCCATAGGAAAATACGCCCATCGTGTTTTTGGGCCCATGCGTTTTGTAGCTTTGCTGGAGACTTTCCCCTGCAGAGGACAAAAAATCCCATATATAGTGTCAAGACAATCAACAATGTGAAGCACAGCAATGACCAAGTTGAATTATGTACTTTTTATAGATTTAAAACAATGATGGGTAGAAAAAAAATTCTATGAAATTTAGTGTTAAGAATAATAAAAATAAACAAGAAGTTTTACTATAGAGACATGAATAACCCAACAATGATCTAGAATTTATACATTTTTATTGTTTTATATACTTGCAGAACTATTTATTTGCAGCAAATAAAAATACAATTATACGCAAAATGAGTTGTTTATAGTTGTGGCTAAAAACTGAAATAGTTAGGAGGTGTGAATGGTAAAAACTTATTATAAGGATTATTTAAGCTACAACTATAGACAACTCATTTTGTGTATAAATGTTTTTATTTGCCGCAACTATAAAAATAGTATTTAAGAAGAAATATAAGGAAAATATAAGAGGAAAAAGAAATGTTATTATAAAAGGAAAGAAATCCAAATTATTACTTTGTATTTGATTTGTATGTTTTTTATTTTTATCAGATTTCAAATTAATGTATAGTTGAGATTTTGTTTTCTTAACATGGTTTTTTTTCTATTAGTTTTTAAAGGGGGAGAAATTTCTTTTTATATATATATATATATAGACTTTCTGAAAAAAGATGTCTCTAAAAAAATATGAATAGCAAAATAAATATGGAACCAAAAATCTCTCATTATAATAGAAAAACTTATTGATAAATTTTGGGTTTAGATTCTTTTATAGGTTTTGATATTTGCATAAAAATGATAAGGTAAAATGAGATTTACAAGCTTTTAGGATTAACATAAATCCAAATGTTTGAATAGAAATATGTTTTTGTTAAAGGTGAATAGAATTTTCAAAAAGATGAGTTTCTTTATTGTAGGAAACCCAAATATTTCAAAACTTGATTAGATGAAACCAATTCTGCCATGATTTAATGACTTGATGATTAAAAAACAACCAAACACTTTTCAAAAATCTACACCAGATTAAGAACTTACGGATATTACGGTTGATTAGATGCAAGATTGATTAGATGCAAGATTAAGAGCAAATCACATCAATATTATAAAAGATTGCTCGAATTTAAATATTGTATACCATTGTACATTAAGGGAAAAGAATTATTACATAAAAAGCAAATTAAGTAAGAGATATGTTTTTTTATTTAAAGAGAAAATTATGAAAAGGATAGATCAACTTTAAAACTTGCGACCAAGAGTGAGCTCAAGGGACAAAGTCTCATCATTGTTACCATCATCATTGTCCACTTCATTGTTTTCAGTTCCATTCGTTCCAATCTGCCATATCCAGTTATATAAATTATTATATGTGAATGAAATGATATGTATCAAATCTTGAAAAAATTTGTGCATACTTTGTCATTAATAATCATGTTTGATGATTATAGCGTAAAAATTCTAAAAAGAGAAAAAACTTAGGAATTTTAAACAGAGAGAAAACTTACTCTTGATTGAAACAAAGACTTGCAAGATATTTCAATAGCTCTCTTACTTGATTCTCCCATTTCCATTATTTTTTCCTGCTTTCTTTCTTCTTCCCTACAATATTGATTAAAAAAAAGTACATTCAATTTTTTTTTCAAAAAAAAAAAAATTTATATATATATATATATTAAAATTTTACTTTAATATTAATTAAGTATTATACGAACATTTTTCGCATAGAGTTGACAATTTTTTCAAAATGTTCATATTGACGAAGGTGTTGTTGAGTTTGCCTCAAAATCATTTCTCTTGTCAGTCTATCCCTTCGAATTGCTTGTACATCTTCTACTATTGGACATGTGAGTGTATAGATTTTTATTTTTATATAATATTTACATATAAATGCTTTTTTAAGAAAACTTCAACATATTTGGTCTGAGCATATATATATATATATAAATTATTTTTTTATTTCTG
The DNA here is from genome assembly GCF_000478725.1 of Eutrema salsugineum. Classification (NCBI taxonomy): domain Eukaryota; kingdom Viridiplantae; phylum Streptophyta; class Magnoliopsida; order Brassicales; family Brassicaceae; genus Eutrema; species Eutrema salsugineum. The sequence goes on along the minus strand of NW_006256756.1, from coordinate 5,817,604 downwards.
AATTTTTTTATATAGACACTTATAGAAAATAAAATTTCTACATAAATATAATAATAAAGTAAATAGAAATGTATATAATACTTATTCACCTTTTTTATATTCATCAAGCTTGGTGGTCCTATACATCTGAAGAAGGCAAAAATATAAAACAGGTTCATATTAAACCCAACATAATATGAAAAAATTGACAAAATACATATAAGCATATATTGTGAAAAAATGAAGAAATTAAATCATGTATATATATGTTACGACCTGAAGATGGCTCTTTACATGTGATATAGTGAGTCCTTCAATATTCATTATCTCCAAAATTCTCTTAGGAGTTGCTTCTGCATTACGATGATTAATACAAGTTGAATTTATATTAAAAAAAAATAATGTTTAGCCCATAACTCTAGATCTAGGATTGTTATGTAGCTTTTATATATGTTAGCATCCTAATTTATAATTTTGATCCCCGAATTTGACAAATATGAATATGTCACACAAAACAAAAAAAACAGAAAAGATGAAGAGAATCGTATAATAGACGAATTGAAAATGATATGTATCCGATGATAAATTGAAAACAATAGTTGATGATTCCGGTAGCAATCTAATTTATGATTTTCCTGATTGTATTTTAGAAAATCATACAGAACAAGAAAAAATAATAACTTACGATGTATTCCGCCAAGTGATATACTCATATTTTGTCTTGTTTAGGATTGCATTTTTGTCCAAATATTGAGTCTCATGCATACATTTAGGTAGTTTTACATATATTTGTCTTAGCTTTTGTCTTTAGTTCGGAATTGCATTAGGTCCTAGAGTGTCCTGCATTTTTGGAGTGTTCTCAGGTCATTTGGAGACTTTTGGGAGCAACTTGGAGCTGGGGTCATGGAGGAACCCTCACCTGTGTACAGCAACTCGGACAGATGGTTTGGTGCAGACAAAATCCTCACTTTGATCGCGTGGGACGAAGGACATGCAATGCGATTCAACCTCCGGTGTCTTCATCAAGAATCAAGAGGAATGAGTCTAGTTTCCGGAACACTTATAATCAGACGATTTGGAGCCGTGAACTGGGAGATATCGCCATCGGAAGGAACACATGTCTTGCGGCCCGATCAGGTCTTATGGGATGCGCCTCAAAGAACCGGTGGAACGGAGCCCTTGAAGACGTTACCTGAACCCAAACCCTTCACCAAAGTCGGAGATATTTGAGTTGTATTTCCAATGCAGTTGAAATCATGCCATTTGGAGCCATATCCTGGAAGTTAATCTCCCCTCAATGAAAAGTGGTCCGAGAAGGCTTAGGTTGTGCGATACGGTACTACGACTTGATTAACTCGCACCCATGAATGTTCAACGCTCTGGAAACAAGTTGAGACTTTAGAGATGAGTGTAAGGAGATTCTGAGCAAGGTAGAGACTTCCAGAATCAAATTTGAGTAAGTCCACAATGCTGTGCGAGATAGACCTGCGAGTTGGACATGAAGTGGAACCATGTAGCACATGTGTTCGCAAATTACACCGACTTGGGCATGCGACTTGGACAAGGAAGTGACCATCTCGCACACATATTATCTCCATAATGCTTCCTGGTTGTGCGAGTTGAAGAGAAGGAAGCCTGAGCAGCACAAACATTCGCTGTTTACACCTAGATAGGCATGCGGCTGAGGCTGAGAGATTTATGGCGCACAAGGCTGCTTCTATAGCTGTGCGACTTGGGCCTGCGACTTGGGAAGCACCTGACCATGTCGCACACCAGCCACCAGAGCCAACTGAGCCGGGTCAGTACCCAGTTTGTCCTGGGCTGACCCGGTCCATTAGCACTTAGTATATATAGCTTTTTGGAGAAAACCTTAAACATCTCATCTTCTACTTTGTTTTCTCTCTAGTTTTCTTTTCTTTTTAGTGTAAAAACGTTTTTGATTAAGAGATATCTGAAGGGATTTGATCATTCCAAAGCTGTTTCTTATCATCTCATCATCTCATTTCTGCTTCTAATCATGATTAACATCATCTATTGCAAAAGATTAGATGTGTTCTTCATGATTAGTGAGTAGTCATCTTTTAAGCTTCTAGGTGTGTAGATTAGGGTGCTTAGATGTTTGATTTATGATGTTTAGGGACTAGATTCTCATTTCATTTCCTTAGTTAGCTGTTCCTAATGCTAGATCTTTGCACATCACTCTGGTCTAGAGCTTAGGAAAATCTCCACCCACAAGGTGTTTGATGAAATGCCTGAATGAAAGCTAACTAAGAGTTTATGCATTAATGCCATGGGAATGTTTGTTAATTGCATAAATGACATATTAGAACTGTTTCTTAATGCTCATTAGTTCATATTTCACAAATGGGAATTTGGTTTGAAAGTGGATCAGTGTAGAGATTAATGCCTTCATGAGAGGATTAGTCTAGATTAGAGTTCTAAGTTGAAATGTTTGAGATCATGTGATTGCTTGCTATGTCTTTCTGTGTAAGATTCAGTCTTCTTGGTTGAGAGATTGTTGGTCACTTATTAGGCTTGATGCATTATGCTTGTTGATTGCTTGATTATATCTAATGGTTGTTAGACTTGATTAAGTGATTAGCAAAGGGATTATTGTCATGGGAATGAATTAATCTGCTTTTGAAGTCTAGACTAAAGAGTAACTTGCATTGCATTACTGTTCTTAGCATCATGAATTGATATCTACAACACCTTAATCAAAGATCACATCTAGAGGTTTAGCTTTTATCATTTGCTTAATCATCATCACTTTGTTTTGTTTGCTTGCTTTGTTTAGTTCATTCATCATAGCTTGCTTGTTTCTTGCTTTATGCTTTCTTGTTACTTTCACACCAAAACTCATCTTTGATCACTTGACTTAAGAACTTATCACATAAACTAGTGCCTAACTACCACACATATGGATTGACACCCCTTATACTACTTTGACAAGGGGATTGATAACCCATCTAAGACCTGAAAAATCTTAGTTATCACCAAGTTGTAGAACCGCATAAATAAAGCGATCGTAATGATAAGCACTCCATTGCATCCGATCCATTTTTTTTTACTTATTATAAGGTCTAACAATCGTGACTTTTATCAAAAAAAATTCTCGAACTTTACAGTTTTTTGTTTTTAGTTATAAAAAACTTCGATCATGAGTGTTCAATTTATAAGTTGTAGAAAAACGTTACGATATTAAAAAATTAATTAATAATTTCCATAAATCTAAAAGGTAAAAAAACTCTAAATGTGCTACTAAACTTGTCATAGTGCATATCTTTTTACTTTCCTTTTTTTTTGGTTTTTTAAGTTAGTTTGTTTATTATTTCCATTATTTAGAAAAAATCTTTTACAATTATGAATGAATTATTTAAAAAGTTATATACATATATATATATATATATATGTATGTAAGCATTATTCAAATCTTCAATTATATATGCTAAGTTAAGTATTTTCATTATTTAGAAAAAGTGCCTTACAACTATGAGTTGGGATCATCATGAAAATAAAATATATGTAAATATTATTCAAAGCATCATAGATATATTCAAAGCATCATATATATATATATATATATATATATTTAGACTTTCTGAAAGAAGATGTCTCTAAAAAAATATGAATGGGAAAATAAATATGGAACCAAAAATCTCTCATTATAATAGAAAAACTTATTGATAAATTTTGGGTTTAGATTCTTTTATAGGTTTTGATATTTGCATAAAAATGATAAGGTAAAATGAGATTTACAAGCTTTTAGGATTAACATAAATCCAAATGTTTGAATAGAAATATGTTTTTGTTAAAGGTGAATAGAATTTTCAAAAAGAAGAGTTTCTCTATGGTAGGAAACCCAAATATTTCAAAACTTGATTAGATGAAACCAATTCTCCCATGATTTAATGACTTTATGATTAAAAAACAACCAAACACTTTTCAATAATCTACACCAGATTAAGAACTTACGGATATTACGGTTGATTAGATGCAAGATTGATTAGATGCAAGATTAAGAGCAAATCACATCAATCTTATAATAGATTTCTCGAATTTAAATATTGTATACCATTGTACATTAAGGGAAAAACATTATTACATAAAAAGCAAATTAACTAAGAGATATGTTTTTTTTATTTAAACAGAAAACTATGAAAAAGATAGATCAACTTTAGTACTTGCGACCAAGAGTGAGCTCAAGGGACAAAGTCTCATCATTGCTACCATCATCATTGTCCACTTCATTTTTTTCAGTTCCATTCGTTCCAGTCTGCCATATCCAGTTATATACATTATTATATGTGAATGAAATGATATGTATCAAATCTTGAATAAAATTTGTGCATACTTGGTCATTAATAATCATGTTTGATGATTATAGCGTAAAAATTCTAAAAAGAGAAAAAACTTAGGAATTTTAAACAGAGAGAAAACTTACTCTTGAAGATTGAAACAGAGACTTGCAAAATATTTCAATAGCTCTCTTACTTGGTTCTCCTATTTCCATTATTTTTTCCTGCTTTCTTTCTTCTTCCCTATAATATTGATTAAAAAAAGGTACATTCAATTTTTTTTAAAAAAACTATATATATATATATATATATATCAGATTTTTACTTGAATATTAATTAAGTATTATACGAACATTTTTTCGCATAGAGTTGACAATTTCTTCAAGACGTTCATATTGATGAAGGTGTTGTTGAGTTTGCCTCAAAATCATTTCTCTTGTAAGTCTTTCCCTTCGAATTGCTTGTAACTCTTCTACCATTGGACATGTGAGTGTATAGATTTTTATTTTTATATAATATTTACATATAAATGCCTTTTTAAGAAAACTTCAACATATTTGGTCTGAGCATATATATTTAAAGTATTTTTTTATTTCTGAATTTTTTTTATACAGACACTTATAGAAAATACAATTTCTACATAAATATAATAATAAAGTTAATAGAAATGTATATAATACTTATTCACCTTTTTTATATTCATCAAGCTTGGTGGTCCTATACATCTGAAGAAGGCAAAAACATAAAACAGGTTCATATTAAGCCCAACATAATATGAAAAAATTGACAAAATACATATAAGCATATATTGTGAAAAAAATGAAGAAATGAAATCATGTATATATATGTTACGACCTGAAGATGGCTCTTTACATGTGATATAGTGAGTCCTTCAATATTCATTATCTCCAAAATTCTCTTAGGAGTTGCTTCTGCATTTACGATGATTAATACAAGTTGAATTTATATTAAAAAAAATACTGTTTAGCCCATAACTCTAGATCTAGGATTGTTATGTAGCTTTTATATATGTTAGCATCCTAATTTATAATTTCGATCCCCGAATTTGACAAATATGAATATGTCACACAAAACAAAAAAACAGAAAAGATAAAGAGAATCGTATAATAGACAAATTGAAAGGATATGTATCCGATGATAAATTGAAAAAAATAGTTGATGACTCCGGTAGCAATCTAATTTATGATTTTCCTGATTGTATTTTAGAAAATCATACAAAACAAGAAAAAATATTAACTTACGATGTATTCCGCCAAGTTGTAGAACCGCATAAATAAAACGATCGTGATGATAAGCACTCCATTGCATCCGATCCATTTTTTTGACTTATTATAAGGTCTAACAATCGTGAATTTTATCAAAAATATTCTCAAACTTTACAGTTTTTGGTTTTTAGTTATAAAAAACATCGATCATGAGTGTTCAATTTATAGGTTGTAGACAAAAGTTATGATATTAAAAAATTAATTAATAATTTCCATAAATCTAAAAGGTAAAAAAACTCTAAATGTGCTACTAAACTTGTCATAGTACATATCTTTTTACTTTCCTTTTTTTTTTGGTTTTCTAAGTTAGTTTGTTTATTATTTCCATTATTTAGAAAAAATCTTTTACAACTAAGAATGAATTATTTAAAAAGTTATATATATATATATATATATATGTATGTAAGCATTATTCAAATCTTCAACTATATATGCTAAGTTAAGTATTTTCATTATTTAGAAAAAGTGCCTTACAACTATGAGTTGGATCATAATAAAAATAAAATATATGTAAGTATTATTCAAAGCATCTTAGATATATTTTGAAAAGGATCACCGGTTTTATTTTAAAAAATTTTAATAAAAAAAAATCTTAATGTAAACCCTAAAAACTAAACCCATAAAAGCTAAGAAATCTATGTTTCCAACCCCAAAAATGATATTTTTTTTTTTGGTTATCGTCGGCCTCTCCTTCTTTTTGTCTTCTTGTTTTTCCTCACTTGAGGGGTTCCCAGCCTTTATGCGTGTTGTGATCCTTGGGGTGGTAGGATGCTGTGTTCTTCCCTCGTAACTTTGCTGTCTTTCTCCTTTTTCACCTCTGGATTACATATCCGATTTAGTTGATGTCGCGATTTATCTTGCTGGTCGTACCATCTTTCCTTGGTATATCTCGTGCGTATGTCTAGGTTTGTCTACAGAGTCTTTCCATCCTCCGCTTGGTTGGGAACTCGATCAATCGTAGATGTTTTCACACTGTTGCCACCATCTCGTCCACCCAAGGTTGACCTAACAGCGCTATGTACCGAGCTGGCATGCTGACTACTGTTATGGCCATTACCCAGGTGGTATTAAGCGCGGTGACTATGAGTGCTGCCTCTCCTATCGCTTGAGTCACCCTGCGATTATATTCTATAAACATTATCTTCGCTGGTTTGAGGGAACTTCAAAAATCCCACAAACTCTTCGAAGACGGCTGCAAGATGAGATTAATAGGGCTGGTCTAGTCCCAAGAATCTGCCTCATCTATTTGCCGCTTATCTCCAACATCACCTTCAGAGCGGGGTATTGAGTGACAATTCTCGACATTTCCTCTGCTGCGTTGAAGAACTCCGGCGGGCGAGCTAGTCGCCTTCAAATTCTAGACGTTCAACCGAGACTTTCTTCCTCGGCTTCTTCCGTGTGTCTTTCGACCTGTCCGACCTTGTTGAAGCTCCCTCTTACACGTTCTATGTTTCTTCAACTTTCGCTTCACTTTCCTAGAGACAGAGGTTAACTAGGGCCAGCATCTCCTCTGTAAAGCTGAAACAGCTCTCAGTCAGATGCCCCCTGGGTCAGTGGTACTTGCACCATAGTTTTTTGTATTTCCGTTTCTCTGAGGCGGGCTCATCTTCTCCATCTGGATCTCATATGGCGTGAGAATTTCTTACCCACACTTTTTCCTCCAATCGCCTATGGTCGCACCATCCAGAATGGCAGTGGAACATGCTAAGAAGGGGTTTTCCTCCGCCTCCTCTCCTTGGTCTCCGGTTATCTCCCAGTCGTCATCGCTTGCCCCTCCCTCGGCGCTCTCCCTTTGGTGGGGATCCTTTGAGCCGCTGGGTATGTAAGGTTCATTCTCTCTAAACTCGATCATGCCCACCTAGCACTGGCAGTTTTTTGCTCTTGCTCTGATGGTGTTTGGTTTGCTGCCAATCAGTTCTGGGTCTCTCCCATTTGCATTCATAGGTTCTTGCCCCCAGATCTGTGTTCTTGGTGGTTTTCTGACTCGAATAGGGAAATTTGCTTGGAGAGTGTTGTCCATCTAGCGCAGAACTGTTTAGGGGATTTTTAGTCATCTGCGCAGGCAAGTCTCCTGCAAAACTAGCAAACGCATGAAGGCCTAGAAAACACGATGGAGGGGTATTTTTTGATGGCTTTCCTACGCTCAAGTCAGAAAACAGTGAAATAAAGACCATGAAGTGGCAAATCAGAGAGGGGAAATAGATCAGAAAATGGAGGAAGAAAGTTTGGCCGAGAGTTCGTGAGGAAAATGGAATCTGCTCGGACCTTTGTGTGGTAATGGGATTTTTGAGGTGAAAAAGGAAGTGTAAGAGTTTTGGAGTGAGAGTGCTCTACGGTTTAGGAACCGCCGTGGAGAGGAAGTAAAGAGATAGTCGTAATAATGACCGGAAATGTAAAGTGCTATGGATTAAGGATCACGAGTATCTAGAGAGTTAGCATGAGCCTTAAGTTAGCGAAAAGAGTGAACCCCCTTCTCGTTGAAAGGGACAAGGTATTTATAGATTTTTACCTAATCCAGAGTAATATACCAGAACAGTCCTTGGGTCTCAGGTTTGGCGGGTTGGTTCGTGATCCGACTTGGTTGGATCCGAATCTTATGCTTGCATCATGCCTCTGATGGTCTCACCAACTTTCATTGACACATTAAAAAAAGTTGGTGAGAGCGTCAGAGGCATGATGTGAGCATACCACTCGGAGCTAACCAAGCCAAATTACGAACTGACCCGCCCGACTCACAGCCTAAGGACTGACCCAGTATACAAACCTGGGTCAGGTAAAATTTTATAAATACTCTATTCTTTCTAACGAGGAAGGAGTTCACTTTTTTTCGCTACCTTAAGGCTCATACTATCTCTCTAGATATTTGCGATATTTAAGCTGCAGCACTTTATATATTATGGTCATTACTCCGACCATCTCTTCACTTACTCTCTACGGTGGTTCCTAATTCCTAAACCGTGGGGCAATCCCACCCAGAAACTCTTATACATCTTCTCTTTTCATCTCACAAAGCCCATCACCACTTAAAGGCCCAAGTCTATTCCACCTTTCTCAGAAAGACCCATCTCCTTCTCTCGTTTTCTGATCTCTTTTCTCTCTCTGATTCGCCACTTAGTAGTTTTTTTACTGTTTTCTTCCTTGAGCGTTTGAGAGCCATAGGAAAATACGCCCATCGTGTTTTTGGGCCCATGCGTTTTGTAGTTTTGCAGGAGACTTTCCCCTGCAGAGGACAAAAAATCCCATATATAGTGTCAAGACAATCAACAATGTGAAGCACAGCAATGACCAAGTTGAATTATGTACTTTTTTATAAATTTAAAACAATGATGAGTAGAAAAAAAATTCAAGATTATATAGTGTTAAGAATAATAAAAATAAACAAGAAGTTTTACTATAGAGACGTGAATAACCCAACAATGATGTGGAATTTATACATTTTTTGTGTTTTATATACTTGCAGAACTATTTATATTTATTTGCAGCAAATAAAAATACAATTATACGCAAAATGAGTTGTTTATAGTTGTGGCTAAAAACTGAAATAGTTAGGAGGTGTGAATGGTAAAAACTTATTATAAGGATTATTTAAGCTACAACTATAAACAACTCATTTTGTGTATAATTGTTTTTTTATTTGCCGCAACTATAAAAATAGTATTTAAGAAGAAATATAAGGAAAATATAAGAGGAAAAAGAAATGTTATTATAATAGGAAATAAATCCAAATTATTACTTTGTATTTGATTTGTATGTTTTTTATTTTTATCAGATTTCAAATTAATGTATAGTTGAGAATTTTTTTTCTTAACATGGTTTTTTTCTATTAGTTTTTAAAGGTGGAGAAATTTCTTTATATATATATATATATATATATATATTTAGACTTTCTGAAAAGATGTCTCTAAAAAAATATGAATGGCAAAATAAATATGGAACCAAAAATCTCTCATTATAATAGAAAAACTAACCGATAAATTTTGGGTTTAGATTCTTTTATAGGTTTTGATATTTGCATAAAAATGATAAGGTAAAAAGAGATTTACAAGCTTTTAGGATTAACATAAATCTAAATGTTTGAATAGAAATATATATGTTTTTGTTAAAGGTGAATAGAATTTTCAAAAAGAAGAGTTTCTTTATTGTAGGAAACCCAAATATTTCAAAACTTGATTAGATGAAACCAATTCTCCCATGATTTAATGACTTTATGATAAAACACAACCAAACACTTTTCAAAAATCTACACCAGATTAAGAACTTACGGATATTACGGTTGATTAGATGCAAGATTGATTAGATGCAAGATTAAGAGCAAATCACATCAATATTATAATAGATTGCTCGAATTTAAATATTGTATACCACTGTACAATAAGGGAAAATAATTATTACATAAAAAGCAAATTAAGTAAGAGATATGTTTTTTTATTTAAAGAGAAAATTATGAAAAAGATAGATCAACTTTAGAACTTGCGACCAAGAGTGAGTTCAAGGGACAAAGTCTCATCATTGTTACCATCATCATTGTCCACTTCATTGTTTTCAGTTCCATTCGTTCCAATCTGCCATATCCAGTTATATACATTATTATATGTGAATGAAATGATATGTATCAAATCTTGAATAAAATTTGTGCATACTTTGTCATTAATAATCATGTTTGATGATTATAGCGTAAAAATTCTAAAAAGAGAAAAAACTTAGGAATTTTAAACAGAGAGAAAACTTACTCTTGATTGAAACAAAGACTTGCAAGATATTTCAATAGCTCTCTTACTTGATTCTCCCATTTCCATTATTCTTTCCTGCTTTCTTTCTTCTTCCCTACAACATTGATTAAACAAAGGTGCATTCAATGTTTTTTTTCAAAAAAAAAAAATATATATATATATATATATATTAAAATTTTACTTTAATATTAATTAACTATTATACGAACATTTTTCGCATAGAGTTGACAATTTTTTCAAGACGTTTATATTGACGAAGGTGTTGTTGAGTTTGCCTCAAAATCATTTCTCTTGTCAGTCTTTCCCTTCGAATTGCTTGTACCTCTTCTACCATTGGACATGTGAGTGTATAGATTTTTATTTTTATATAATATTTACATATAAATGCTTTTTTAAGAAAACTTCAACATATTTGGTCTGAGCATATATATATATAAATTTTTTTTTTTTTTCTGAATTTTTTTTATACAGACACTTATAGAAAATACAATTTCTACATAAATATAATAATAAAGTAAATAGAAATGTATCTAATACTTATTCACCTTTTTTATATTCATCAAGCTTGGTGGTCCTATACATCCGAAGAAGGCAAAAACATAAAACAGGTTCATATTAAGCCCAACATAATATGAAAAAATTGACAAAATACATATAAGCATATATTGTGAAAAAATGAAGAAATTAAATCATGTATATATATGTTACGACCTGAAGATGGCTCTTTACATGTGATATAGTGAGTCCTTCAATATTCATTATCTCCAAAATTCTCTTAGGAGTTGCTTCTGCATTTACGATGATTAATACAAGTTGAATTTATATTAAAAAAAATAATGTTTAGCCCATAACTCTAGATCTAGGATTGTTATGTAGCTTTTATATATGTTAGCATCCTAATTTATAATTTCGATCCCCGAATTTGACAAATATGAATATGTCACACAAAACATAAAAACAGAAAAGATGAAGAGAATCGTATAATAGACAAATTGAAAAGGATATGTATCCGATGATAAATTGAAAACAATAGTTGATGATTCCGGTAGCAATCTAATTTATGATTTTCCTGATTGTATTTTAGAAAATCATACAAAACAAGAAAAAATATTAACTTACGATGTATTCCGCCAAGTTGTAGAACCGCATAAATAAAGCGATCGTGATGATAAGCACTCCATTGCATCCGATCCATTTTTTTGACTTATTATAAGGTCTAACAATCGTGACTTTTATCAAAATTATTCTCAAACTTTACAGTTTTTGGTTTTTAGTTATAAAAAACTTCGATCATGAGTGTTCAATTTATAGGTTGTAGACAAAAGTTATGATATTAAAAAGTTAAATAATAATTTCCATAAATCTAAAAGGTAAAAAAACTCTAAATGTGCTACTAAACTTGTCATAGTACATATCTTTTTACTTTCCTTTTTTGTGGTTTTCTAAGTTAGTTTGTTCATTATTTCCATTATTTAGAAAAAATCTTTTACAACTATGAATGAATTATTTAAAAAGTTATATATATATGTATGTAAGCATTATTCAAATCTTCAATTATATATGCTAAGTTAAGTAGTTTCATTATTTAGAAAAAGTGCCTTACAACTATTAGTTGGGATCATCATGAAAATAAAATATATGTAAGTATTATTCAAAGCATCTTAGATATATTTTGAAAAGGATCACCGGTTTTATTTTAAAAAATTTTAATAAAAAAAATCTTAATGTAAACCCTAAAAACTAAACCCATAAAAGCTAAGAAATCTATGTTTCCAACCCCAAAAATGATATTTTTTTTTTTGGTTATCGTCGGCCTCTCCTTCTTTTTGTCTTCTTGTTTTTCCTCACTTGAGGGGTTCCCAGCCTTTATGCGTGTTGTGATCCTTGGGGTGGTAGGACGCTGTGTTCTTCCCTCGTAACTTTGCTGTCTTTCTCCTTTTTCACCTCTGGATTACATATCCGATTTAGTTGATGTCGTGATTTATCTTGCTGGTCGTACCATCTTTCCTTGGTATATCTCGTGCGTATGTCTAGGTTTGTCTACAGAGTCTTTCCATCCTCCGCTTGGTTGGGAACTCGATCAATCGTAGATGTTTTCACACTGTTGCCACCATCTCGTCCACCCAAGGTTGACCTAACAGCGCTATGTACCGAGCTGGCATGCTGACTACTATTATGGCCATTACCCAGGTGGTATTAAGCGCGGTGACTATGAGTGCTGCCTCTCCTATCGCTTGAGTCACCCTGCGATTATATTCTATAAACATTATCTTCGCTGGTTTGAGGGAACTTCAAAAATCCCACAAACTCTTCGAAGACGGCTGCAAGATGAGATTAATAGGGCTGGTCTAGTCCCAAGAATCTGCCTCATCTATTTGCCGCTTATCTCCAACATCACCTTCAGAGCGGGGTATTGAGTGACAATTCTCGACATTTCCTCTGCTGCGTTGAAGAACTCCGGCGGGCGAGCTAGTCGCCTTCGAATTCTAGACGTTCTACCGAGACTTTCTTCCTCGGCTTCTTCCGTGTGTCTTTTGACCTGTCCGACCTTGTTGAAGCTCCCTCTTACACGGTCTATGTTTCTTCAACTTTCGCTTCACTTTCCTAGAGACAGAGGTTAACTAGGGCCAGCATCTCCTCTGTAAAGCTGAAACAGCTCTCAGTCAGATGCCCCCTGGGTCAGTGGTACTTGCACCATAGTTTTTTGTATTTCCGTTTCTCTGAGGCGGGCTCATCTTCTCCATCTGGATCTCGTATGGCGTGAGAATTTCTTACCCACACTTTTTCCTCCAATCGCCTATGGTCGCACCATCCAGAATGGCAGTGGAACATGCTAAGAAGGGGTTTTCCTCCGCCTCCTCTCCTTGGTCTCCGGTTATCTCCCAGTCGTCATCGCTTGCCCCTCCCTCGGCGCTCTCCCTTTGGTCGGGATCCTTTGAGCCGCTGGGTATGTAAGGTTCATTCTCTCTAAACTCGATCATGCCCACCTAGCACTGGCAGTTTTTCGCTCTTGCTCTGACGGTGTTTGGTTTGCTGCCAATCAGTTCTGGGTCTCTCCCATTTGCATTCATAGGTTCTTACCCCCAGATCTGTGTTCTTGGTGGTTTTCTGACTCGAATAGGGAAATTTGCTTGGAGAGTGTTGTCCATCTAGCGCAGAACTGTTTAGGGGATTTTTAGTCATCTGCGCAGGCAAGTCTCCTGCAAAACTAGCAAACGCATGAAGGCCTAGAAAACACGATGGAGGGGTATTTTTTGATGGCTCTCCTACGCTCAAGTCAGAAAACAGTGAAATAAAGACCAGGAAGTGGCAAATCAGAGAGGGGAAATAGATCAGAAAATGGAGGAAGAAAGTTTGGCCGAGAGTTCGTGAGGAAAATGGAATCTGCTCGGACCTTTGTGTGGTAATGGGATTTTTGAGGTGAAAAAGGAAGTGTAAGAGTTTTGGAGTGAGAGTGCTCTACGGTTTAGGAACCGCCGTGGAGAGGAAGTAAAGAGATAGTCGTAATAATGACCGGAAATGTAAAGTGCTATGGATTAAGGATCACGAGTATCTAGAGAGTTAGCATGAGCCTTAAGTTAGCGAAAAGAGTGAACCCCCTTCTCGTTGAAAGGGACAAGGTATTTATAGATTTTTACCTAATCCAGAGTAATATACCAGAACAGTCCTTGGGTCTCAGGTTTGGCGGGTTGGTTCGTGATCCGACTTGGTTGGATCTGAATCTTATGCTTGCATCATGCCTCTGATGGTCTCACCAACTTTCATTGACACATTAAAAAAAGTTGGTGAGAGCGTCAGAGGCATGATGTGAGCATAACACTCGGAGCTAACCAAGCCAAATTACGAACTTGATAGACAAGACTTTTTAGGGTCTCAGGGCTATCAATCCCCTTGTCAATGTAGCACAAAGAGGTTTATCAATCCAGATGTGGTGTTAGACACTAAGCTATATGATCAAGTTCTTAATTCAAGCAAACAAGAGTGGGTCTTGATTAATCTAGAGACAACTATAAACATAAACAGGATTAAAGACTAATGACAATGACAAATGGTGTGAATAAGATATGATGGAGGCATGAGATTCTAGACATGATAGATGGTTAGGGTGCTTTGGTGTTAAACTAGGAATGCTAATGACAATGATGAGACATGATTCAAGTGATTAAGAACTCTAATCTATGTTAATCCTCTCATGAAGGTATTAACCCCTATACTAATCCATTTTCAAACCAAATTCCCATTTGTGAAATATGAATCAATATGCATTAATAAACAGTTCTCAATGATCATTCAAGCATTTAACAAATCATTCCCATGATGAAAAATTACTTAAACCTCTAACACAACTCTTTCAGGAATTTCATCAAACACTTTTGGTGCATGAAATTCCCAGAATCTAGATCTCAAGTGATTATCAAGGATCTAGCATAGAGAATAGTTGTTTAGAGAAATGAACTAATGAATCTAGCCCTAAGCACTCCTAATCTAACACTTTAGCACCCTAACCTATACATCTAGAACCTCATTAAGGTAACTACTCACTAATCATGATCAACACACTAGATCCTTTGCAAGATGTGTTGTTAATCATGATTAGAAGTTGATTTTGACGAATAGAAATGATGAACAAGATGGAAAGAAACTGCAAATCGATTTAAACTCTCTAGAACAAAGTGTATTAAGTGGTTTTTCACAAAAGGGGGAAAAAAGACTAAAAGTAGATTCAGTGTTCTCTACAAATTAGGTCTAAAAACCTTATAAAGGAAGCTTGGGCGAACCGGGTCAACCCGGAACAAACCGGGTACTGACCCGGCCTTGATGGGCGAAGAAGGGTTTGCCACGGTCTGGTGTGTCCTTGGTGTGACCGTGGCATTCCTGACCGTGTCAAAGACTTCATTGTGTTCTTGGTTCATTTTGATGCCACGGTCTGATTAAGCTTCATCTGGGACTCGTGGCAAGTTAACCGTGTCAAACGCCGAAGATATGTAAAGGTTGCCACGGTCAAACCCCCAGACCGTGGCATTCAGACCGTGCCAAAACCCGCATGTATGTGAAGTCCTTCCCAGCCAAGTATATGCTTGCCACGGCCAAGTCTCAGGCCATGGCATTGAGATCGTGTCAAAAGTCGAAACTGTGTAGAAGTTATCTCCAGCCACTTGTTCATTTGCCACGGTCAAGTCCCAGACCGTGGCATTAAGCTCGTGCTAATCGCCGAAGGTTGCAAGATGTTGCCACGGCCAAGCCTCACACCGTGGCATTTAGGCCGTGTCAATCGCCGAACGGTTGCTAAGTTCCTCTCAGCCAAGTGTGTGTTTGCCACGGTCAAGCCTCACACCGTGGCATTTATATCGTGTCATTGGCCGAGGGTGCACAAAAGTTGCCACGGCCAAGTGTGGACCGTGGCATTGAAATCGCGGCATGTTTAACTTAGTCATCCTGGGCTGTCTGGACCATCTCGCATTCCGGAGAGTGTAACTTCCTGGAGACCTGTCCGAATTGAGTAATTCCGGTTGCAGAAGACAGAGGACTCATTTATCTCCAACTTTGATGAAGGAAGTTTCAGTGCTTGGGAAGTGTAAGGTTTCCTGGAGGGCACATCTTTGAAGCGCATTTACACGACCAGAGGGAGGCGCCTAGACATGTGTCCATTCCGGAGACCGTATCTTTCTGCTCAAAGCTCCGAATTGACTGATCTCGGATGTTCTGGAAAGAAGACTCAAATGTCTCTGATTCTCATGAAGGCCCCGGAAACTGAATCGGCCTGGAAGTGCACCGTCCTTCGCATCCTCAAGACTGATCTGCTCGGTCCGGAATACCTGCGAGACAGGGGTTCCTTCCGACTAGCTTATCTCTCTGCTCACGTGTCCGAATTCCACGATTCCACTTGCTATGAGACCGTGCTCCAATGCTCTCCAACTTCTATGAAGGACCCGCCGTCTGGATCGGACCGGAAGGCTCCCCGGACAGGCGATTTCTGAGACTCGTTCAAACCCGGAGATTTTGGCCGATACACTTCGTTCGCGGTACATGGAAATGGCCGGTAAAGCTTCCCGCGGTACATGAAAATGGCCGGTGAAACCTTCCTGGCCAGCGAGAATGGCCGAAAATCTCCCAAGACCTAATTTTTCCACTTTTTCACTCTTTGCTCACCATTCCACCTCCTGGATTCATCTTTTCAGCTCCATATTCACCTGATAGACACTCAAAACATGCAAAGACTCATTGGGACCTAATGCATCTCCTAAGTTCTAAAACAAACCCTAAGGACCTAAAATGCATGAAATAAAACATGATTTGGAATGATTTATGCAACCTAAATGATGCAAATTATGAACATATCAACTCCCCCACACTTGTCCTTTGCCTAAGGACTGACCCAGTATACAAACCTGGGTCAGGTAAAATTTTATAAATACTCTATTCTTTCTAACGAGGAAGGAGTTCACTTTTTTTTGCTACCTTAAGGCTCATAACTATCTCTCTACATATTTGTGATCTTTAAGCTGCAGCACTTTATATATTATGGTCATTACTCCGACCATCTCTTCACTTACTCTCTACGGTGGTTCCTAATTCCTAAACCGTGGGGCAATCCCACCCAGAAACTCTTATACATCTTCTCTTTTCATCTCACAAAGCCCATCACCACTTAAACGCCCAAGTCTATTCCACCTTTCTCAGAAAGACCCATCTCCTTCTCTCGTTTTCTGATCTCTTTTCTCTCTCTGATTCGCCACTTAGTAGTTTTTTTACTGTTTTCTTCCTTGAGCGTTTGAGAGCCATAGGAAAATACGCCCATCGCGTTTTTGGGCCCATGCGTTTTGTAGTTTTGCAGGAGACTTTCCCCTGCAGAGGACAAAAAAATCCCATATATAGTGTCAAGACAATCAACAATGTGAAGCACAGCAATGACCAAGTTGAATTATGTACTTTTTTATAAATTTAAAACAATGATGAGTAGAAAAAAAATTCAAGATCATATAGTGTTAAGAATAATAAAAATAAACAAGAAGTTTTACTATAGAGACGTGAATAACCCAACAATGATGTGGAATTTATACATTTTTAGTGTTTTATATACTTGCAGAACTATTTATTTGCAGCAAATAAAAATACAGTTATACGCAAAATGAGTTGTTTATAGTTGTGGCTAAAAACTGAAATAGTTAGGAGGTGTGAATGGTAAAAACTTATTATAAGGATTATTTAAGCTACAGCTATAAACAACTCATTTTGTGTATAATTATTTTTTTGGTCCTATACATCTGAAGAAGGCAAAAACTTAAAACAGGTTCATATTAAGCCCAACATAATATGAAAAATTGACAAAATACATATAAGCATATATTGTGAAAAAATGAAGAAATTAAATCATGTATATATATGTTACGACCTGAAGATGGCTCTTTACATGTGATATAGTGAGTCCTTCAATATTCATTATCTCCAAAATTCTCTTAGGAGTTGCTTCTGCATTTACGATGATTAATACAAGTTGAATTTATATTAAAAAAAATAATGTTTAGCCCATAACTCTAGATCTAGGATTGTTATGTAGCTTTTATATATGTTAGCATCCTAATTTATAATTTCGATCCCTGAATTTGACATATATGAATATGTCACACAAAACAAAAAAAACAGAAAAGATGAAGAGAATCGTATAATAGACAAATTGAAAAGGATATGTATCCGATGATAAATTGAAAACAATAGTTGATGATTCCGATAGCAATCTAATTTCTGAGTTTCCTGATTGTATTTTAGAAAATCATACAAAACAAGAAAAAATATTAACTTACGATGTATTCCGCCAAGTTGTAGAACCGCATAAATAAAACGATCGTGATGATAAGCACTCCATTGCATCCGATCCATTTTTTTTACTTATTATAAGGTCTAATAATCGTGACTTTTATCAAAAAAATTCTCGAACTTTACAGTTTTTTGTTTTTAGTTATAAAAAAATTCGATCATGAGTGTTCAATTTATAAGTTGCAGACAAACGTTATGATATTAAAAAATTAATTAATAATTTCCATAAATCTAAAAGGTAAAAAAACTCTAAATGTGCTACTAAACTTGTCATAGTGCATATCTTTTTACTTTCCTTTTTTTTGGTTTTCTAAGTTAGTTTGTTTATTATTTCCATTATTTAGAAAAAATCTTTTACAACTACGAATGAATTATTTCAAAAGTTATATATATATATATATATATATATGTATGTAAGCATTATTCAAATCTTCCATTATATATGCTAAGTTAAGTATTTTCATTATTTAGAAAAAGTGCCTTACAACTATGAGTTGGGATCATCATGAAAATAAAATATATGTAAGTATTATTCAAAGCATCATAGATATATTTTGAAAAGGATCACCAGTATTATTTTAAAAAATTTTAATAAAATAAATCTTAATGTAAACCCTAAAAACTAAACCCATAAAAGCTAAGAATTCTATGTTTCCAACCCCAAAAATGATATTTGTTTTTTGGTTTTCGTCGGCCTCTCCTTCTTTTTGTCTTCTTATTTTTCCTCACTTGAGGGGTTCCCAGCCTTTATGCGTGTTGTGATCCTTGGGCGGGTAGGACGCTGTGTTCTTCCCTCGTAACATTGCTATCTTTCTCCGGTTCCCTTTTTCACCTCCGGATTACATATCCGATTTAGTTGATGTCGCGATTTATCTTGCTGGTCGTACCATCTTTCCTTGGTATATCTCGTGCGTATTTCTAGGTTTGTCTCCAGAGTCTTTCCATCCTCCGCTCGGTTGGGAACTCAATGAATCGTAGATGTTTGCACACTGTTGCCACCATCTCGTCCCCCCAAGGTTGACCAAACAGCGCTATGTACTGAGCTGGCATGCGGACTACTGTTATGGCCATTACCCAGGTGGTATTAAGCGCGGTGACTATGTGATACGATCCTCCCAAGGATTTGCACTTGCTCGTTCGGTTGAGCTTGATAAGACTCGGCCTAAATCGGTTGCTCGGAGAGATGCTAAAGGGTGAAAGGATATCTTGAAGATCCTTAGGCCCAACTCGCGAAAACAGACGTAGAGCGAGACAGTGATTACACCGAGTTTGAGATCTCGCGGGTATAGGATGAACAGACGTGAGACTGATCTCGAAAATCCTGTTGCCCCTAAACTACTTTGAACGAAATCGAAAACAAGATGAAGGATAGAGGCTGCGTCGAATTCTATGGACGGAATTCGATAAATCAAAGAAAAATTTCAAGGCTAACCACCAAAGAAAGAAAACTCAAGAAGAACAAGAGAAAAATCTCGAAAATAGTTTATAAAAAAAAGGCGAAT
Organism: Eutrema salsugineum; assembly: GCF_000478725.1. Lineage (NCBI taxonomy): Eukaryota > Viridiplantae > Streptophyta > Magnoliopsida > Brassicales > Brassicaceae > Eutrema > Eutrema salsugineum. Next base: position 5,797,994 of record NW_006256756.1, on the reverse strand, counting down.
GCCAAATACATGAGAGTCTGGCCCTTTATATAGGGGCGAAAGGGAAGTGCAAAAGACATAAAAATTAAATGAAAACATTAAGACTAGTTGAATGACCACTCGGCTCCCTTGACTGACTTTTCGGTTCCTTTCCGCGAGTGATCCTTCGTCTCCCTTGTAACGGTTATCTAACGAACTACGGACATTGGGTTGGTGTAACCCTTAACCTCATTAAAACCCCATCCGGTAAACCCATTGGGACAAACCCGGATGTAAGGAAAAAGAGTATTAAGGAGCTACACCGTCCGAGTAGGTCAGAAGCGTCACGGCTTGGTCACTTGGTGTAGCGTCCGAGTTCTTGACCCATAGATCGGAATATAACCTCCAAACGGTCATTGATAGCTTTTTGGCGTGTGACCGTGTCATCGGCCCACTTGGAACGATCAGGTCATCATTCGGGTGTTGTCCCTTGTCTCGTGTCCCACCCGTGTTTCTTGTTATGTCGGTTGTTCGGCCTCAAGGTCGTCACTTGGGTCCATGCTCGTATCATTACCCCCCTCTTGAAAAGGACTTGTCCTCAAGTCTGGTCCATCTGGTAGAAAAGGAACTAAATCAGCAATGTTAAATCAAGAGCTGACCGTTGTCATTGATTCAGTTTAGAACCGTGAATGGTCCATCGACTCTGGGCAAAAGCTTTGACTTCTGTTCCTCAGGAAATCGTTCTTTCCTTAGGTAGATCCATACTTGGTCGCCTGGCTCGAACACACGTTTTTCCGTCCTTTGTTTGCTTTTCTTTGAAACTGCTTGGTTTTCCTTTGAATGTTTTCCTTGGCCTTTTCGTGCAACTGTTTGACCGTTTCAGCCTTTTTCTTACCATCTATGTTAAGTCTTTCACTCATAGACAAAGGGGTTAGATCAAGCGGTGTAAGTGGATTAAAACCGTACACTATTTGAAAAGGAGAAAACATGGTAGTTGAATGGACCGAGTGATTATAAGCAAATTCAACGTGTGGCAAGCAATCTTCCCAAGTTCTAAGGTTTTTCTTAATCACAGGCCTTAAAAGGGCTGACAAGGTTCGATTGACTACCTCTGTTTGACCATCAGTTTGGGGGTGACAAGTTGTCGAAAAACATAGCTTAGTTCCTACCTTTGACCAAATAGTTTTCCAAAAATAGCTAAGGAACTTAGTGTCCCGATCTGAAACAATGGTTCTAGGAATCCCATGCAAACGGACAATCTCTTTAAAGAACAGGTCGGCCACATTTGAAGCATCATCGGTTTTATGGCAAGGAATTGAAGTGAGCCATCTTAGAAAACCTATCTACGACCACAAAAACCAAATCTCTACCTCTCCTAGTCCGGGGTAATCCTAAGACAAAATCCATAGAAATGTCGGTCCATGGTTCACTGGGTATGGGGAGTGGAGTACACATACCAGGGCCTTGGCTTCTGGTTTTGGCCATCTTACAAATTGTGCATCGGCCACAGACACGTTCCACATCGCGTCTCAGGTGCGGCCAAAAGAAATGATCTTGCACCACGCTTAGGGTATTGGCTACTCCAAAATGCCCCATCAGTCAACCACTGTGTGCTTCCCTAAATAGTAAATCACGAAGGGAGGTGTTGGGTATACATAAGCGGTTTTCGTAAAAGAGGAATCCATCACTCTGGTAATATTTTCTGTGGGCAAACTTCGAACAGGCTTGGTAGACTTCCTGGAAATCTGGATCAGTGAGATATGCCTTCTTTATCATATTGAAGCCAAGCACCTTTGCATCCAAAGTAGTAATCAAGGCATATTGTCGAGACAACGCATCGGCCACTATATTCTCCTTGCCCTGTTTGTACTGGATGACATACGGAAAGGTTTCTATGAACTCCATCCACCTGGCATGCCTCTTGTTGAGCTTCTGCTGTCCCTTTAGGTGCTTGAACGACTGGTGGTCTGTGTGAATTACAAACTCCTTTGGCCATAAGTAGTGCTGCCAAGTTTGCAAAGCGCGGACCAAGGCATACAATTCCTTGTCATACGTCGGGTAGTTGAGAGTAGCTCCACCTAACTTCTCGCTGAAGAAAGCCACAGGTTTCTTTTCTTGCATCAGTACGGCTCCTATCCCAACACCCGAGGCGTCACACTCAATTTCGAATGTCTTGAGGAAGTCAGGCAGGACTAGCAAAGGAGCGTGGGTGAGTTTGTGCTTTAGGAGTTGAAAGGCTTCCTCCTGAGGTTGCTCCCACTTGAATCCTAATTCTTTCTTGATAATTTTGGTCAAGGGTGCGGCTATAGTACTGAAGTCTCGGACGAAGCGGCGGTAAAACCCGGCTAGACCATGGAAGCTTCAGACTTCACTAACGGTTTTGGGACTTGGCCAATCCCGGATAGCTTTGATCTTCTCTTCATCGACCTGTATTTCCTGCGAACTCACCACAAAACCTAGGAAAACAACGTTATCCGTACAAAAGGAACACTTTTTAAGATTTCCAAAGAGCCGTTCTTGTCTAAGCACGTCTAACACCTTTTTCAAATGCAGCACATGTTCATCTAAGGTCTTACTGTAAATTAAAATGTCATCGAAGTAAACTACTACGAAAACACCTATGAATGACCTAAGGACATGATTCATCAGACGCATGAAAGTACTAGGTGCATTGGTGAGTCTAAATGGCATGACAAGCCACTAGTAAAGGCCATGCTTAGTTTTAAAAGCCGTTTTCCATTCGTCACCTTCTTTCATCCTAATTTGGTGGTATCCGCTTTTCAAATCGACATTAGAAAATATGCATGCACCATAGAGCTCATCTAACATGTCATCTAACCTAGGGATAGGATGGCGATACTTAACCATAATGTTATTAATGGCTCTGCAGTCAACACACATCCTCCATGTCCCGTCCTTCTTAGGCACTAGCAACACCGGCACGGCGCATGGACTCATGCTTTCACGAATGTACCCCTTGGCCAGCAGTTCATCAACTTGCCTTTGTAACTCCTTGGTTTCAACTGGGTTGGTACGGTAAGCCGGTCGTTTGGGAAGGGATGCTATGGGTACAAAATCGATTTGGTGCTCAATCCCTCGAATGGATGGTAAGCCGCCTGGATCTTCTTCTGGGAAAACATCGGTGAACTCCTGCAAGACATCAAAGATTTTGCTCGGTAGAACCGGCTCAAGGTTAGTATGGCTAGCCAAAGCATCTTTAAAAATGAGCAGGAAAAAAGACTGCTTTGTAGCCAAGGCATATTTCACCTCGCTAGGTCTCACAAGAAATGACTCTTTACTCACGGGTTTACTCTCACAGGCCATTTCTAGGTTTTTCTCAGACTTTCCTTTTTGGTGTAAAGTGTTTTGGGGTTCACTCAAGATGTTTTTACCTTTGGAATTTTTCTCCAGCTTGACCTGGTCAAGATAGACCTCGTGTGGAGACAAGGGTGCTAGGATGATCTTACGGCCTCGGTGTTCAAAGGTGTGTTTGTTGGAGAATCTGTCATGTGTCGCCTTTCTGTCGTACTGCCATGGTCACCCCAAAAGAAGGTGGCTGGCTTCCATGGGAAGAACGTCACATACAACTTCATCTTCATATCGTTCAATGACCAAAGGTACGGTCACTTGCTTGGTGACCTTAAGTTGTCGCTGGTTGTTGAGCCACAGCAGATTGTATGGATGAGGGTGCTTATGGGTTTCCAAGCCAAGTTTAGCGACCATGCTGGTGCTGGCCACGTTAGTGCAACTTCCTCCGTCGATTATCAGGCTACACACTTTCCCTCGGACCAGGCACCGTGTGTGGAATAGATTTTCCCTCTGGTCTTCCTCCTTGACTCGTTCCTGAGCAATAAGGACCCGACGTGCTACGAGGAGTTCTCCAGCCACAGCTCGCTCCTCGGTCTCCTCTTCATCATAAACCGGTTCGGTTTCCTCCTCATGATCGGACACGATCTCTCCTGTGTCGAGCATAAGCATTGCTCGCTGATTTGGACATTTATTGGTGTAATGTCCCTTGCCCCGACACTTGAAACACTCGATATCGCGCGTTCTTGATGTGGTGGCCTCGGTCTTGCCTGGATTCTGATTTGGTTTGGTGTCCGTCTTGGGTCGGTTTTCAGAACGCGATGGAAAAGTGGCCTTGTCTTCTCGGTAAGTCGGCTGTGAACTGGATCCGTAGGTATACCGACTGGTGCCCTTTCGCTTGAGTTGCTGTTCCACCAGAATAGCCTTGTGTAATATTTCGGCCATATCGTGGTATTCTTGTAATTCCATCCGGTCCTGCAAATCTCGATTCAAACCGCTTAAAAATCTGGCGATAGCCGCGTCCTCCGGCTCAAATACATCAGCTTTGAGCATTAACCGCTTCATTTCTTGATGATAATCCTCCACGGATTTGGTTCATTGTGTAAGTCTCCGGATTTTAGTATGTAACTCTCGGTGATAATGCGCTGGAACAAACCGCTGCCGCATAAGGGTGGTCATCTCTTCCCAGGTTTCGATCGGTCGCTCACCATTCCTTCGCCGACAGGTCACGATCTGATCCCACCAGTCAATGGCGTATCCATTAAAATCGGAAGCCGCTAAATTTATCTTCTTCCTCTCCGATAGATCTTGACAACCAAAGACGATGTCGACCTTTTTCTCCCATTCTAGAAAGGCGTCAGGGTCGTTCTTTCATTAGAACGCAGGAATCCGAAGTTTCATGCCTCCCAGGTCGTTATCGTTTCGTCCCCTAGCTGGTTCAGCTTCATAACGCTCCTGGACTGGTCGCTGATATCACCCACCTTCATGGCGATCGTTGGGATTTCTGGCAGGAAAATCGTTTCCTCGGTCGCGGTTCCCTCCAGCTCGTCCACGGTGTGCCCCGCGGTTGCCTCGCGGCCTGACTCGGCTACTTCCGGATGAATGGTTATCAGCAGAAAAGGGGTTGTCGATCTCTTGCTCATAGTTCTGGTCTCTGCGGATATGCATCGGTTCCTCGCGATTCTGATCGTTTCCCTCCATATGTCTTGGCTGTCCTTTGAGCCGTTCCATACGTTGGCTCATATGCTCCATCATCTCGGTGATCTGGTTGAGTTTGGCCTCCATTTCCTTGGGACTATACCAGCGTATGTGATTACCGTCGTGGAACGTATAAAACTCATAATCGTTCAGAGAAAAGTCGGATGACATACAAGTACCTCGCAAAAATAAACAAACACGTTAGTACAAATATTCCTTACTAATGTTTCCCTCTTTGATTCACTCACACTCTTATTGATCTCACAAATCACACACAAGAGATTTTCTTTCGGTTCTAAAGGAGTTAATCGATTCACGATGGCTGCCTCTAGGTTCCTTGGAATATCAAGCGTTTGAAAGGAGAAGAATAAGAAAAGATAGATAGAAAAGAATACTTTCTCTTTTTTTTTTTTTGACTTTTGGATTTTTTTTTTTTAAATGGACTTTTCGATTTCTTCTTTTTTTTTTTTTTAAAAAAAATATATAGATAACAGAAAAGAAAAGATGAGAAAAGGCGGAAGTTGAAAAGATAGATAGATACTACCGATTAAGCAAGTAGGCTCTGATACCACTTGATACGATCCTCCCAAGGATTTGCACTTGCTCGTTCGGTTGAGGTTGATAAGACTCGGCCTAAATTGGTTGCTCGGAGAGATGCTAAGGGGTGAGAGGATATCTCAAAAATACTTAGGCCCAACTCACGAAAACAGACGGAGAGCGAGACAGTGATTACACCGAGTTTGAGATCTCGCAGAAATATGATGAAAAGGCATGAGACTGATCTCGAAAATTCTGTTGCCCCTAAACTACTTTGAACGAAATCGAAAACAAGATGAAGGATAGAGGCTGCGTCGAATTCTATGGACGGAATTCGATAAACCAAAGAAAACTTTCAAGGCTAACCACCAAAGAAAGAAAACTCAAGAAGAACAAGAGAAAAATCTCGAAAATAGTTTAAAAAAAACAGGTGAATGCCAAATACATGAGAGTCTGACCCTTTATATAGGGGCGAAAGGGAAGTGCAAAAGACATAAAAATTAAATGAAAACATTAAGACTAGTTGAATGACCACTCGGCTCCCTTGACTGACTTTTCAGTTCCTTTCCGCGAGTGATCCTTCGTCTCCCTTGTAACAGCTATCTAATGAACTACGGACATTGGGTTGGTGTAACCCTTAATCTCATTAAAACCCCATCCGGTAAACCCATTGGGACAAACCCGGATGTAAGGAAAAAGAGTATTAAGGAGCTAAAACGTCCGAGTAGGTCAGAAGCGTCACAGCTTGGTCACTTGGTGTAGCGTCCGAGTTCTTGACCCATAGATCGGAATAGAACCTCCAAACGGTCATTGTTAGCTTTTTGGCGCGTGACCGTGTCATCGGCCCACCTGGAACGATCAGGTCATCATTCGGGTCTTGTCCCCTGTCTCGTGTCCCACCCGTGTTTCTTGTTCCGTCCGGTTGTTCGGCCTCAAGGTCATCACTTGGGTCCATGCTCGTATCACTATGAGTGCTGCCTCTCCTATTGCTCGAGTCACCCTGTGATTATATTCTATAAACATTATCTTTGCTGGTTTGAGGGAACTTCAAAAATCCCAAAAACTCTTCGAAGACGGCTGCAAGATGAGATTAACAGGGCTGGTCTAGTCCACAAGAATCTGCCTCATCTATTTGCCGCCTATCTCCAACATCACCTTCAGAGCGGGGTATTGAGTGACAATACTCGACACTTCCTCTGCTGCGTTGAAGAACTCCGGCGGGCGAGCTAGTCGCCTTCGAATTCTAGACGTTCTACTGAGACTTTCTTCCTCGGCTTCTTCCGTATGTCTTTCGACCTGTCCGACCTTGTTGAAGCTCCCTCTTACATGGTCTATGTTTCTTCCACATTCGCTTCACTTTCCTAGAGACAGAGGTTAACTAGGTCCAGCATCTCCTCTGTAAAGCTCAAACAGCTCTCAGTCGGATGCCCCCTGGGTCAGTGGTACTTGCACCATAGTTTTCTGTATTTTTGTTCCTCTGAGGCGGGCTCATCTTCTCCATCTGGATCTCGTATGGCGTGATAATTTCTTACACACAATTTTTCCTCCAATCGCCTATGGTCGCACCATCCAAAGATGGCAGTGGAACATGCTAAGAAGGGGTTTTCCTCCGCCTCCTCTCCTTGGTCTCCGGTTATCTCCCAGTCGTCATCGCTTGCCCCTCCCTCGGCGTTCTCCCTTTGGTCGGGATCCTTTGAACCACTGGGTATGTAAGGTTCATTCTCTCTAAACTCGATCATGCCCACCTAGCACTGGCAGTTTTTCGCTATTGCTCTGACGGTTTGCTGCCAATCAGTGTCTGGGTCTCTCCCATTTGCATTCATAGGTTCTTGCCCCCAGATCTGTGTTCTTGGTGGTTTTCTGACTCGAATAGGGAAATTTTGCTTGGAGAGTGTTGTCCATCTTGCGCAGAACTGTTTAGGGGATTTTTAGTCATCTGCGCAGGCAAGTCTCTTGCAAAACTAGCAAACGCGTGAAGGCCTAGAAAACACGATGGAGGGGTATTTTTTGATGGCTCTCCTACGCTCAAGTCAGAAAACAGTGAAATAAAGACCACGAAGTGGCAAATCGGAGAGAGGAAATAGATCAGAAAATGGAGGAAGAAAGTTTGGCCGAGAGTTCGTGAGAAAAATAGAATCTTCTCGGACCTTTGTGTGGTAATGGGCTTTTTGAGGTGAAAAATGAGGAAGTGTAAGAGTTTTGGAGTGAGAGTGCTCTATGGTTTAGGAACCTCCTTGGAGAGGAAGTAAAGAGATGGTCGTAATAATGACCGGAAATCTAAAGTGCTATGGCTTAAGGATCACGAGCATCTAGAGAGTTAACATGATCCTTAAGTTAGCGAAAAGAGTGAACCCCCTTCTCGTTGAAAGGGACAAGGTATTTATAGATTTTTACCTAATCCAGAGTAATATACCAGAACAGTCCTTGGGTCTCAGGTTTGGCGGGTCGGTTCGTGATCCGACTTGGTTGGATCCGAATCTTATGCTTGCATCATGCCTCTGATGGTCTCACCAACTTTCATTGACACGTTAAAAAAAGTTGGTGAGAGCGTCAGAGGCATGATGTGAGCATAACACTCGGAGCTAACCAAGCCAAATTACGAACTGACCCACCCGACTCACAACCTAAGGACTGACCCAGTATACAAACCCGGGTCAGGTAAAATTTTATAAATACTCTATTCTTTCTAACGAGGAAGGAGTTCACTTTTTTTTCGCTACCTTAAGGCTCATACTATCTCTCTAGATATTTGTGATCTTTAAGCTGCAGCACTTTATATTTTATGGTCATTACTCCGACCATCTCTTCACTTTCTCTCTACGGTGGTTCCTAATACCTAAACCGTGGAGCAATCCCACCCAGAAACTCTTATACATCTTCTCTTTTCATCTCACAAAGCCCATCACCACTTAAAGGCCCGAGTCGATTCCACCTTTCTCAGAAAGGCCCATCTCCTTCTCTTGTTTTCCGATCTCTTTTCTCTCTCTTATTAGCCACTTAGTAGTGTTTTTAATGTTTTCTTACTTGAGCGTCAGAGAGCCATAGGAAAATATGCCCATCGTGTTTTTGGGCCCATGCGTTTTGTAGTTTTGCAGGAGACTTTCCCATGCAGAGGACAAAAAATCCCATATATAGTGTCAAGACAATCAACAATGTGAAGCACAGCAATGACCAAGTTGAATTATGTACTTTTTTATAAATTTAAAACAATGATGGGTAGAAAAAAAATTCTATGAAATTTAGTGTTAAGAATAATAAAAATAAACAAGAAGTTTTACTATAGAGACGTGAATAACCCAACAATGATCTGGAATTTATACATTTTTAGTGTTTTGTATACTTGTGGAACTATTTATTTGCAGCAGATAAAAATACAATTATACGCAAAATGAGTTGTTTATAGTTGTGGCTAAAAACTGAAATAGTTAGGAGGTGTGAATGGTAAAAACTTATTATAAGGATTATTTAAGCTACAACTATAAACAACTCATTTTGCGTATAATTGGTTTTTTATTTGCCGCAACTATAAAAATAGTATTTAAGAAAAAATATAAGGAAAATATAAGAGGAAAAAGAAATGTTATTATAAAAGGAAATAAATCCAAATTATTACTTTGTATTTGATTTGTATGTTTTTTATTTTTATCAGATTTCAAATTAATGTATAGTTGAGATTTTTTTTCTTAACATGGTTTTTTCTATTAGTTTTTAAAGGGGGAGAAATTTCTTTTTATACATATTTTTAGACTTTTTGAAAAAGATGTCTCTCAAAAAATATTAACGGTAAAATAATACGGAACCAAAAATCTCTCATTGTAATAGAAAAACTTACCGATAAATTTTGGGTTTAGATTCTTTTATAGGTTTTGATATTTTCATAAAAATGATAAGGTAAAATGAGATTTACAAGCTTTTAGGATTAACATAAATCCAAATGTTTGAATAGAAATATGTTTTTGTTAAAGGTGAATAGAACTTTCAAAACAAAGAGTTTCTTTATTGTAGGAAACCCAAATAATTCAAAACCTGATTAGATGAAACCAATTCTCCCATGATTTAATGACTTTATGATAAAAAATAACCAAACACTTTTCAAAAATCTACACCAGTTTAAGAACTTACGGATATTACGGTTGATTAGATGCAAGATTAAGAGCAAATCACATCAATCTTATAATAGATTGCTTGAATTTAAATATTGTATACCATTGTACATTAAGGAAAAAGCATTATTACATAAAAAGCAAATTAGGTAAGAGATATGTTTTTTTTATTTAAAGAGAAAATTATGAAAAAGATAGATCAACTTTAGAGCTTGCGACCAAGAGTGAGCTCAAGGGATAAAGTCTCATCATTGTTACTACCATCATTGTCCACTTCATTGTTTTCAATTTCATTCGTTCCAATCTGCCATATCCAGTTATATACATTATTATATGTGAATGAAATGATATGTATCAAATCTTAAATAAAATTTGTGCATACTTGGTCATTGATAATCATGTTTGATGATTATAGCGTAAAAATTCTAAAAAGAGAAAAAAATTAGGAATTTTAAACAAAGAGAAAACTTACCCTTGAAGATTGAAACAGAGACTTGCAAGATATTTCATTAGCTCTCTTACTTGATTCTCCCATTTCCATTATTTTTTCCTGTTTTCTTTCTTCTTCCCCACAATATTGATTAAAAAAGGTACATTCAAAAGTTTTTTTAAAAACTATATATATATATTAAATTTTTACTTTAATATTAATTAAGTAGTATACAAACATTTTTCGCATAGAGTTGAAAATTTCTTCAAGACGTTCATATTGATGAAGGTGTTGTTGAGTTTGCCTCAAAACCATTTCTCGTGTCAGTCTTTCCCTTCGAATTGCTTGTACCTCTTCTACCATAGGACATGTGAGTGTATAGATTTTTATTTCTATATAATATTTACATAAAAATGCTTTTTTAAGAAAACTTCAACATATATATATATATATATTATTTTTTTATTTCTAAAAATACTTTTTTTATAGAGACACGTATAGAAAATACAATTTCTACATAAATATAATAATAAAGTAAATAGAAATGTATATAATACTTATTCACCTTTTTTATACTAATCAAGCTTGGTGGTCCTATACATCTGAAGAAGGCAAAAACATAAAACTGGTTCATATTAATCCCAACATAATATGAAAAAATTGGCAAAATACATATACGCATATATTGTGAAAAAATGAAGAAATTAAATCATGTATATATATATGTTACGACCTGAAGATGGCTCTTTACATGTGATATAGTGAGTCCCTCAATATTCATTATCTCCAAAATTCTCTTAGGAGTTGCTTCTGCACTTACGATGATTAATAGAAGTTGAATTTATATAAAAAACAATAATCTTTAGCCCATAACTCTAGATCTAGGATTGTTATGTAGCTTTTATATATGTTAGCATCCTAATTTATAATTTCGATCCCCAAATTTGAAAAATATGAATATGTCACCCAAAACAAAAAAATAGAAAAGATAAAGAGAATCGTATAATCGAAAAATTGAAAAGGATATGTATCCGATGATAAATTGAAAACAATAGTTGATGATTCTGGTAGCAATCTATTTTATGATTTTCCTGATTGTATTTTAGAAAATCATATAAAACAAGAAAAAATATTAACTTACAATGTATTCTGCCAAGTTGTACAACCGCATAAATAAAGCGATCGTGATGATAGACACTCCATTGCATCTGATCCATTTTTTGACCTATTATAAGATCTAACAATCATGACTTTTATCAAAAAAAATTCTCAAACTTTACAGTTTTTGGTTTTTAGTTATAAAAAACTTCGATCATGAGTGTTCAATTAGTTTGTTTATTATTTCTATTATTTAGAAAAAATCTTTTACAACTATGAATGGATCATTTAAAAAGTTATATACATATATATATATATATATATGTAAGCATTTTTCAAATCTTCAATTATATATGCTATGTTAAGTATTTTCATTTTTTAGAAAAAGTGCCTTACAACTATGAGTTGGATCATCATGAAAATAAAATATATGTAAGTATTATTCAAAGCATAGATATATTTTGAAAAGGATCACCAGTAATAAAAAAATCTTAATGTAAACTCTAAAAACTAAACCCATAAAAGCTAAGAAATCTATGTTTCACCTCCGGATTGCAGATCCGATTTAGTTGATGTCGCAATTTATCTTGCTGGTCGTACCATCCTTCCTTGGTATATCTCGTGCGTATTTCTAGTTTTGTCTCCGGAGTCTTTCCATCCTCCCCCGGTTGGAAACTCGATCAATCGTAGATGTTTGCACACTGTTTTCCACCATCTCGTCCACCCAAGGTTGACCTAACAACGCTATGTACCAAACTGGCATGCTGACTACTGTTATGGCCATTACCCAGATGGTATTAAGCGCGGTGACTATGAGTGCTGCCTCTCCTATCGCTCGAGTCACCCTCTGATTATATTCTATAAACATTATCTTTGCTGGTTTGATGGAACTTCAAAAATCCCACTAACTCTTCGAAGACGGTTGCAAGATGAGATTAACAGGTCTGGTCTAGTCCACAAGAATCTGCCTCATCTGTTTGCCGCCTATCTCCAACATCACCTTCAGAGCGGGGTATTGAGTGACAATTCTCGACACTTCCTTTGGTGCGTTGAAGAACTCCGGCGGGCGAGCCAGTCGCCTTTGAATTCTAGACGTTCTACCGACACTTTCTTCATCAGCTTCTTCCGTGTGTCTTTCGACCTGTCCGACCTTGTTGAAGCTCCCTCTTACATAGTCTATGTTTGTTCAACATTCGCTTCACTTTCCTAGAGACATATGCTAACTAGGGCCAGCATCTCCTCTGTAAAGGCCAAACAGCTCTCAGTCTGATGTCCCCTGGGTCAGTGGTACTTGCACAATAGTTTTCTGTATTTCCATTCCTCTGAGGCGGGCTCATCTTCTCCATTTGGATCCCGTATGGCATGAGAATTTGTTACCCATGCTTCTTCCTCCAATTGCCTCTGGTCGCACCATCCAGCGATGGCAGTGGAACATGCTAAGAGGGGGTTTTCCTCTGCCTCCTCTCCTTGGTCTCCAGTTATCTCCCAGTCGTCATCGCTTGCCCCTCCCTCGGCGTTCTCCCTTTGGTCGGGATCCTTTTAGCCGCTGGATATGTAATATTCATTCTCTCTAAACTCAATCTTGCCCACCTGGCACTGGCAGTTTTTAGCTCTGGCTCTGATGATGTTTGGTTTGCTGCCAATCAGTGTCTGGGTCTCTCCCATTTGCATTCATAGGTTCTTGCCCCCAGATCTGTGTTCTTGGTGGTTTTCTGACTCGAATAGGGAAATTTTGCTTGGAGAGTGTTGTCCATCTAGCGCAGAACTGTTTAGGTGATTTTTAGTCATCTGCGCAGGCAAGTCTCCTGCAAAACTAGCAAACGCGTGAAGGCCTAGAAAATACGATGGAGGGTATTTTTTGATGGCTCTCCTACGCTCTAGTCAGAAAACAGTGAAATAAAGACCACGAAGTGGCAAATCAGAGAGAGGAAATAGAGGAAAACGAGGAAGTGTAAGAGTTTTGGAGTGAGAGTGCTCTATGGTTTAGGAACCGCCGTGGAGAGGAAGTAAAGAGATGGTTGTAATAATGATCGGAAATGTAAAGTGCTATGGCTTAAGGATCACAAGTATCTAGAGAGTTAGCATGAGCCTTAAGTTAGCGAAAAGAGTGAACCTCCTTCTCGTTGAAAGGGACAAGGTATTTATAGAGTTTTACCTAATCAAGATTAATAGACCGGAACGGTCCTTGGGTTTCAGGTTTGGCGGGTCGGTTCGTGATCCGACTTGGTTGGATCCAAATCTTATGTTTGCATCATGCCTCTGATGGTCTCACCAACTTTCATTGACACGTTAAAAAAAGTTAGTGAGAGCGTCAGAGGCATGATGTGAGCATAAGACTCGGATCCAACCAAGCCAGATTACGAACTGACCCGCCCGACTCACGGCCTAAGAACTGACCCAGTATACGAACCCTGGTCAGGTAAAATTTTATAAATACTCTATTCTTTCTAACAAGGAAGGAGTTCACTTTTTTTTCGCTACCTTAAGGCTCATACTATCTCTCTGTGTGAGCCAAAACTCGCACAACCAAAAGTTTGTTAATGAAAACTTAAGGGATCCGAAATTTCTAGGGTTTATCGCAAGAACAGTAAGATCGAAGGAAGGTTTTTATTCCTGTCAAAGTGTTTAGTCTTTATTGCTTAGGGTTGCCAAAGTTACATAATGAATCGCGTAAATCGCCTATTTATACTAATTCTCTAAACCGCCTAGCCGAGAATCTCGGGAGAGATTTTCGGAATATTTCCTTATCGTTTTGCGCAGCCACCGTCGTAATGCTTTTGCCTAGGGTTTCAATGGGCTCGCGTCCTTAACGGCTTTGGCTCGGCCCATATTCACTTGTCCACAGCTCGACTCATGTTCTCTCGTGCACGGCTCGGCCCATCTGAGCATCCTTCACGCGGCTCAGCCTGCTTATTGCCTCCTCGCGGCTCGGCCCATTTACGACGTTGGGCACGGCTCAGCCCACTTCTCTTATGTGGGGGTTCAGCCCATATCTGATGAATTACTTATTCCTCTTTAAACATCGGCTCTCCCTGATGTTTAACTATTCTCAAGATGGTTTAAACCGGTTGGGGTGAAACTGACCCAACAGTTAGCCCCCCCAGTTCGTCAGTTTCGGAGGTGAGAGTGACGAGATTTATCACTCTTGGGCGTGGAATTAACCATCGAGTTGAAACTGTCGTGGAATGATTCCAAGTGAGACGTGTTAGGAACAAGATTTCCGAGCCAGTAAAACGACAGGGGCATTGTTAAAGGATAATGCCGAGCCGTTATAAAGACGAGGTGACTGATATGAGAGACAATTCCGAACCGTTTTGGCATCAGTTATGCCGAGCCGAGTGAACGACGAGGCGTTGTGCGAGAGTTGTGCTGAGCCGAATAAACGACGAGGCGTTATGTGAGAATCGTGCCGAGCCGAATAAACGAGGAGGCTGTTGTGGAGAGACGTTTTGCGCATATCAACATCAAATCGTGCTTAATAATTCGTATGAACAAAGCCGACAAGGTTATTCCTTATGTCCAACACCGAGCCGTGCTTTGAACTAATCGACGAGTCGTTTTGGCGCGGATAATGCCGAGCCGTGCTTAGGGAGGGCGTATCCATTATTTGACAACGCCGAGCCGCGTCGCCTTTTGACGACGAGGTGCCTCTTCTACTCAGTAAAACGCGTTGGGTTGCCAAGCTGTTCGCGATGCCGAGGCATTTCGCGTCTTGATGTTTGGTACGGCTCGGGATTCTCATGTGGGGCTCGGTAGTCTCGACGAACATCCGAAGGACGTTAAATTGACGCACCTCTGATGTGACTCGTTCTCTGCGCGGATTTCACGTGCCTGTCCCATAAATTTCCTCATTTTCGAGGTCTCTGCGGATCCCACGCACCTCGGAATGGCTATATAAGGGGTCCTCTGCTCTCATTTCCTCATAACTTCAGTTCTTCAGATTTTTTGCAGAGGTAGCCCTCCCTTCTCTCTTTTTTCTATCTCTAAATTATTATTTTTCCGGTTAGGGTTCCTGCCTTCTCCGCCATCTCTCCTCCGCGCCGTTGGTGCTGTGTAGCGGTTGTTTCTATTACGCCGACCTACCCAACGGACTTCTCCGAAAGATGAGTCGAGCTGTATATTTATAAATCGTCTACCGCCATGCCGAGCCGATCCGAGGAAACCCTAGATTCCCTCTTTAATTACGAGTCACAAAATCGGACAAGTCGAGGCGCCATGGGTAGCGTTGATTCGAGCCGAGGCAAGGAAGACTCCTGCGCGGGCGTAGCATCATCCCGAGGAGATGGTCACGGAGACGCCGAGCTGTGCGACTGTGGCGACCGAGGAGCTAGCGAATCCTATGTCGAACCTACTCTCGGTCGCGATGGTATCTACCCCGAGGCATAATTCACACCCGATCAGGGAGCTCGGATCGCTGAGGCGATAATATGCGACCGATCGGTGGACGCCGAAGTGGCATCTTATGGGAGTTCCAGCGAAGAATCAGTAGGAGATGCCGAGAGGGATTTTCCTGCGATGTCGCATCATGAGGAGACCGAGGAGAACAAAGCCGAAGTTTCGACGAGCTCCTCCCTGTGGTCTGGTTCCTGTTTTTGATGAGGCTGCCAGACTTGCCGAAATCAAAGCTGAGGAGGAGACGTTTTCGTTTGACCCAATGGAAGCGAAGCACGAGATCGAGCGTTTAATGGCGAGGCGAGATGCTTCTTCATCCGGGCAAACGAAAATCGCGAAAGAAAAGGCAACGACCGGATCCTCCCGGCTCGTCGTTGTCTTCTCCTGAATCGCTGGATGCCCCTAGATATCGTTTTGGTATCTCCGAGGAGGTGAAGTTCGTCATACCGACGCCCAGCGACCGTGCTTATCTCCTGCCCCCGATCATTTCACTTTGTACGAGGCGTTCTTCGACCTATGCTTCCTGTGGTTTCCCATTCCCGAGGTGATTCTTGAGTATCTTTGAAAACACAGGATTTCAATTGGTCAGATCATGCCGAGGGGTTAGCGGCATATGATCGGGATCTTGGTGCGGAGTTTTGAGTGTCATGTAGACGTCGAGCTCGATCATTTGCTGAATTTACTGGAGATTCGCAAGGCTCCTGGCGGAAAAAAGTTTTATATTTCCGCTAAGGAAAATCGTAAGATAATCGGCGGCTTTCCAAGTAATGATATTTTCTGGGACGAACGCTTCTTCTTTGTTTGGATTAACGGGGCGTCGGTTGGCGACGACTTCATCAGCAAACCAAAACTTATTGGGGACCGATTGGTGATGTGTGCTGTCGTGTGTGTCAAGGGTTGTCAAGTTTTACCCTAAATGAAATCAATAGCCGCAAGTGCACAACTGATCGATTGTTTTACTTAGGGATCGAATCCACAGGGAAGGAGGATCTTTTCCTGCAAAAGCCTTTGAAAGAAATATATAGTAAGGAAGTCTAGATCCAAACGGTTTTGTGGGGGTTTTGGTGGTGTATTTAAAATGTAAAAACGAAATCTAAAAAGAAACTACGGGAATTAAAATGACCTAATAACTAAAATTAACGAAAATGAATAAAAACGAGAAAAACGGATATTCTAATTGCTTAAATGAAAATTAACTAAAAAGGAATGAGAGTATTGAACTAAAGCTTGAAATAAAAACGGTGTGAATCTATAAGGAAAGAGGCGTTGGGGTTTAGGGAAGTTTTCTCAGGGGTACGAACGATTCAAAACATTGCTAGAGAGTAAAATTGATAAGATCTTAGCTTAAACTTTTCGAACTGGAGTCACGGACGTATAAATACGCCACTGTCGTGATCATAGACAACTATCTCTCTCAACCCTGACCAGTAGGTTTCCACTCTGGCCCTGGAAAAGAAGAGATGCATTATGTTTAAGACTCGTCAGCATTCACAAATCTCCCATAGGTAGGTTTCCACTCCTATGTTTGTTTTGCTCTCCCAAACTAGATCTGACACCGGATAAACACTTTCGTGTCACCAGGCATCTGGATCAGATTGTAGTTCATGACGCTATTCCCATGCAGTAAAAACGAATTCAGAAGAAAAAGTTCTAAGATTCGGCTCAAAAGCTCATGGAATCCTCATCGAACATATAAATTCCCATCGAAAATCCCTTAATCCCAACAATAAAACTACTCAGACATGATGAACGAAATCAAAAACATAGTATTAAAAAGTAGAATAGAAACCGAAATTGAAAAAGAAAGAACAAGGGTTCAAGAGACAAATCTCTCTCTCCCTAAAAGCTAAAGCAAAAAAAATAAGAAAAATATGAGGTAATGATTCGGTTCTCCCTTTTTAGGGTTCCTAAAACATGTATTTATAGTGCTCAAGACATCTCTGGACGTCACTTAGGGTTTCTCCAAATGAGGGAATCATTGTGGGCTTCAGAAATGGGCCTTCGGGCTCGGAGTTGGCTGTCCGCAGTCGGGATGGCTGTGACCGCGGGGAATGGATGGCTGGCCGCGGTCGCGGTGCTTCTGACCGCGGGAAATTGCTTGTTGGCCGCGGGTGGAAATGCTTGCCGGCTGGTTTACCGGACATCTTGCTCTTCGCGTATCTTTTGATTGAACCGTTGGATTGCCAAGCTGTAAAGTGTTCTGGAAAGCTGATACTTCCATCTTTAAGATCTCCAAATTTGAGCTGGATCATACGGTGAGAAAGCCTTCAATCAGGGGTGAACTTCTGACGGTTTGACTCTGAGCTGAAATCTGGTTTTCTATCCATTTTGTTAAGCTTTTCCCTAAGTTACCTGAAAAGAGTCTTGGAACTACAAATACTAGAAAAACGTAATAAAAATACTTGAAAGCAATTAAAAACATAGAAAAAGTATTTCAAAACGATCCATAAAAGTGGTCAAAATACGGTGTTATCAACTCCCCCAGACTTAAACCTTTGTTTGCCCTCAAACAAAGCAAAAGCATAAACTGGTTAAGTGAAAAAAAAAATAGGAAATGCACAAATCTCATAGACATGAACTCCTAAACTAGGACCAAAGATAGTGCATCAATCAACAACTTAGTCTAGAAAATTCTCACCAATGCACAAGAGATACTAGTCCACTTTTTCCGTCATGCAAAACTTAAACAATCTTAATCTTGATTCCAGTCAACTAGCTCTCTTCATTCATTAAGTTCAATAGTGAGTTCTCATTAAAGACATCATCCAGGGTAGACGGCGTTTGGCATTAAAGAGCTGTTTAAGTGGTGGAGTTAAAGTGTTTCGGATTACCTGAAGATCTGGAGGATGCAAGATAATATGCAAAACCGCAAGAGAGATAAGGACCTGTTGATGACCGCAATTTTCAGTCACTTCTTCTTGCCAAATGTTGTTGCATAATCCTTCATCCTTTGTTGTAAACTATTCCCCCAGACTTAGATTCTTTCCGGGAATCAGAAAATGATCTCCAAAACTCCATAAAATCGAACTCCAGTTGCCTTGGGACTTAAAATTCGACTCTCTAGACTCTCTAAGGCTTTTATTTCATTACTTTTCTTATTTTCGGACTTTTTTTTGTTGAAAAGGAAATGCCTTTTAAAGAGAGAGAGACTAGAGGACGAGATTGTACCAAAATTTGGGATTTTTCTAAGGCAAACTGCGCTTCCTCTTGTGTTGAATCCTTCTGGGAACTTTTCCGGCAAATCGCAGGTCTCTGTCCTTAGTGACTGAAAACTGCGTCGTTCCTCGTTCTCTCCAACGTTTTTGCACTTATCTGCATATAAGACAATAGAAAACAAGAGTGCATGTGGTTTGAAAGAGGATTGGTTAAGGTGGGGAACTAGCTAAAGATGAACTAGCCATTCAGGATCAACTGAGAGTGGTAAAAGGATAAAGGAGTCCTGAATGTATGATTCGTTTCCCTGGTCTAATGCTTCAATGAGAAAATTAAGTCCAGATTAAGTCCAAATAAAACAGAGCTAGTGTATCCCTTCATCTAAATCGAAATCATTCAAATTCCTCTGGGGTACTTTGTTTCAAATGTGCTTAGCTACCGCCTAGTCTAGTCCTAAATCATGAATGAGCAAGTCACTAGGAACAGTCTAAAGCACACAGTCAACTATCATTGATTCATGTTCACCATTCCCTTTAAAACGTAATTTGTTTTGGAAACTGATTTTGAAAAACTCTAAGGAAAATGCAAAAAGTGTAGATAATGCAAGACTCATGAAAGAAAAGTGGTTAGAAAAGGATGAAATCCTCCCCCAGACTTAAATCACACTGTCCTCAGTGTGAAACAAGTCGAGATTGGATGAGAAAAATGCATAGATAATCGAATTGGTAAGGACAAAGAGAACTTACCTGGATCTGGGATGCTGGTGGAGATGAACCGGTTTCATTCGAAGAGGTTTGGGAAGGTGATTGGTGGTGCTGTCGTGGTGAGGGTGATGAATGAGGTGGAGTGGGGATTAGTGAGGTGGAATGAGGTGAAGTGGGTGGTTTGGGTCGGGTTTGATCTCAACGACCATTTGCCGCTATCAGGAGCCATGCGACCGCGGTAAACAGGTGCTTGGCCGCGGTCGGAATCACGCGACCGCGGTCGAAGAGGCGTTTCCCGCGGTCAGAACGTCTGCGACCGCGGGGGCTTATTTCGCGGCCTCTTCCTGCTTCTTCTTGGTTCCTGCTGGGCCGAGCAATCAGGGACCATCCTTCTTTTTGGTTTTTTTCTGGTTTTTTGATTTTTTTGGCTTTTTTGTTTTATAAGAAATACCTGAAACTAAGAAAAAGAAAAAGATCAATAGAAAAAGAAAGAAAAATCCTAAAGAAAACAATACCTAAATGGGTTGCCTCCCATTAAGCGCTTTTGTTTTAAGTCGTTTAGCTCGACTTTTGGTGTTGGATGTGACTTATTCCTATGAAGAAGACCTTGTCCTGAGACAAGTCTTTTTTGACATCTCCTTGCTTTGCCTAGCAGGTTCTTCGTCACTCCAAAGTTCTTCTTCAAACTCTTCTGTTGCAGAACGTTTTCCTGCTTTGCTGTTGTATGGGACAGCTTCTGTGAAGACATCTTTGTCGATATTAGCAAATGAAATCCTCCGGTTTGGCCAGTCCATTATAGCTCCGGAAGTTGCTAGAAAAGACCATCTGAGAATCACTGGATATCTCTTGTCTCGTCAATGTAGAAGTCGACAGGCACTATGCAATCTCCTATTCTCAAAGGAATTTCATGAGCTATTCCTTGAGGTGTTGCATTTGAATCATCAGCTAGACTAATCTTTGCTCTAGTCCTGCGCAGGTGTTTAATACCAAGTATCAAAGCAATTGCCTTGGACATCATATTAGGACAAGCTCCAGAATCACATAGCACGTTTTTAAACATTTCTCCTCTAATAGAACAAAAGATAAGAAACTCACCTACACCTTCGATTTTGTGAAGTGTTCGAACAAGTTTACCTTTTCTGGCATGATTGAACAAGTCTTCTATCTCAGGGATTGATTCTTTGCTCTCACAGAAGTAATGGCCTATCATGAAGTTCTTGCAAGCTCTGGCAAAGGTGATTCCTTCAGGCAAATTTCAAACCACATCATTGAATTCGTCGAGCTTTTCCTAGCTGATTTTGTTGGTGTAGTGGCTGCAGTCTTCAGGATTTTTGAGGTGAATCGCATAGACAGCTGCTTCTGGTGTTGTCATGTATCAAGCTCTCATAAAGTATCTATGGATATCCTCTTTAGACTCCTTGCAGTACCTGAAAAAGACTTGCAAACGACCAAGCTTCCAGATTTCATCAAAACTTAAGTGAGCAGGGAATGACCTGACTACATTGTTGAATTCCATTAGCTTCTCTCTACTGATGTTGTTGGTGATCCATTGAATTTCTCCTGAGCCGTCTTCTGAGGAATATCCTGCGTTTGGATCTTCTACAAACAACCCATACTCTTCATCTTCAGAGTATTGCTCTTCATACTCATCTTCACAAGACAAAGCCATGTTGCAGGGCCATGACTTGTCGTCTTCTTCAGATCTTTGGGTGCTTATGGAGCAAACCAGTTGTTGATGGAGTGGTTTAGTCATCCCAGGAGGGGTATCAGACGTACAGATGCTTGTATGAGTCGAACGGGACTGTTTTGGAACGCTTTTCCGGTTGGCCTTAACTGCAGGTGACGCGACCGCGGGAAAACAACCATGGGCCGCGGGTAGGCCTAACACGACCGCGGGAATTGGCTTCCTGGCCCCGGTCGGAGGCGACGCGACCGCGGGAAATTGTCTCCGAGTTGATCTGCTGCTGTTGCTTACTCCTTTGCTTCCTGGATCGTCTCCTAGGTCTTCTGGCTTGATGTACTTCCTATCTGAACTTGATTCTTTAGTTTTGGTTGCTGGAATCTGCTCTCCAAGTCCTTGCATGATCTCCTCAACCTTTTCTTCAACTTCATCAAGAGCATAGACTACTTTGTCCATGGTTGAGTCAAGCTATTCGGTTTTGTCAATGACTTTGTAGACCTTCTCTGAAACTTCGACTGTGAAGTCATAAGACTCGTTCTTGGCTTCGTTTAGGGCTTTGTCCACATCATCAAGTTTGAAATCCAGGTCCATGACTTTGTTTTTGGTGTTGCGAAGCTCATAGGTGTGCTTTGCTTGCTCTTCTTCCATGCTGTTGAACCTGTTAGCGATCATAGCTGCGTCCTTGGTTGCTCGTTCTTCTATTGAATTGACTTGTGAGGTTAGGTTATCGATTTTCTTATTGAAAAGTTTCAATATCCCGTCAATCCTTTCGTTTAGAGCAGCTGTCGCGGTTGCTTGAGCTTCTATGAACTGTCTGATCACGCCTTCGAGCTGACTCAATCTGTTGCTGAGCTGGACGTTCTCATCTCGGTGGAGAACTTGGTGAGGCAGGCGATGCATATGATATCTAGGGTTAGCCATTGGAGGAACGTAGGGCTCGTTCTGAAACGTTATGTAGTCTTCGGTTCGAATTTCTTCGTAGAGATCACATAAGTACTGCTTCTCTCTGCGTCTAGTGGCTTGAGGAGTGTTATAGAAACCTTCCTCATAGTGTGTATTTCGATTTATAGGATCCATATCTTCTGAAATGGAAACAAAATAACCGAAAAATGGAAATACGCAGAAAAGGGGTTCTAGAGTCGATTTACCAACCTTTCTTGGGGTTTTGCGGAAAAGAAAACGCGTGCCTTCCCCGGCAACGGCGCCAAAAACTTGATGTGTGCTGTCGTGTGTGTCGAGGGTTGTCAAGTTTTACCCTAAATGAAATCATAGCCGCAAGTGCACAGCTGATCGATTGTAATACTTAGGGATCGAATCCACAGGGAAGGAGGATCTTTTCCTGCAAAAGCCTTTGAAAGAAAGATAAAAGAAGGAAGTCTAGAACCAAACGGTTTTGTGGGGGTTTTGGTGGTGTGTTTAAAATGTAAAAACGAAATCTAAAAAGAAACTACGGGAATTAAAATGACCTAATAACTAAACTTAACGAAAATGAATAAAAACGAGAAAAACGGATATTCTAATTGCTTAAATGAAAATTAACTAAAAAGGAATGAGAATATTGAACTACAGCTTGAAATAAAACGGTGTGAATCTATAAGGAAAGAGGCGTTGGGGTTCAGGGAAGTTTTCTCAGGGGTACGAACGATTCAAAACATTGCTAGAGAGTAAAATTGATAAGATCTTAGCTTAAACTTTTCGAACTGGAGTCACGGATCGAATCCACTGTCGTGATCATAGACAACTATCTCTCTCGACCAGTATGTTTCCACTCTGGCCCTGAAAAAGAAGAGATGCATTATGTTTAAGACTCGTCAGCATTCACAAATCGCCCATAGGTAGGTTTCCACTCCTATATTTGTTTTGCTTTCCCAAACTAGATCTGACACCGGATGAACACTTTCGTGTTACCAGGCATCTGGATCAGATTGTAGTTCATGACACTACTCTCATGCAGTAAAAACGAATTTAGAAGAAAAAGTTCTAAGATTCGGCTCAAAAGCTCATGGAATCCTCATCGAACATATAAATCCCCATCGAAAATCCCTTAATCCCAACAATAAAACTACTCAGACATGATGAACGAAATCAAAAACATAGTATTAAAAAGTATAATAGAAACCGAAATTGAAAAAGAAAGAACAAGGGATCAAGAGACAAATCTCTCTCTCCCTAAAAGCTAAAGCAAAAACAATAAGAAACATATGAGGTAATGATTCGGTTCTCCATTTTTAGGGTTCCTAAAACATGTATTTATAGTGCTCAAGACATCTCTGGACGTCACTTAGGGTTTCTT
This sequence comes from Eutrema salsugineum, assembly GCF_000478725.1. Taxonomy (NCBI): domain Eukaryota; kingdom Viridiplantae; phylum Streptophyta; class Magnoliopsida; order Brassicales; family Brassicaceae; genus Eutrema; species Eutrema salsugineum. The sequence goes on along the minus strand of NW_006256756.1, from coordinate 5,774,641 downwards.
CAAATGTGGGAATCATTGTGGGCTTCAGAAATGGGCCTTTGGACTTGGAGTTGGCTGGCCGCGGTCGGGATGGCTGTGACCGCGGGGAATGGATGGCTGGTCGCGGTCGCGGTGCTTCTGACCGCGGGAAATTGCTTGTTGGCCGCGGGTGGAAACGCTTGCTGGCTGGTTTACGGGACATCTTGCTCTTCGCATATCTTTTGATTGAACCGTTGGATTGCCAAGCTGTAAATTGTGCTGGAAAGCTGATACTTCCATCTTTAAGATCTCCAAATTTGAGCTAGATCTGACGGTTAGAAGGCCTTCAATCAGGGGTGAACTTCTGACGGTTTGACTCTGAGCTGAAATCTGGTTTTCTATCCATTTTGTTAAGCTTTTCCCTAAGTTACCTGAAAAGAGTCTTGGAACTACAAATACTAGAAAAATGTAATAAAATTACTTGAAAGAATTTAGAAACATAGAAAAAAAGTATTTCAAAACGATCCATAAAAGTGGTCAAAACACGGTGTTATCACTTGGTATCCGATCGATGCCTTGCCTCGGCTCGGAAAATGTTTTAGGTTTATTGTTTAACCTTTGCTTTTGCAGTTCGCGACTTTCTTCCCCGGTGCCCTGACGATCTGTTCGAAGTTCGGGATACGCTAGCTGCCAACCAAACCCACTGGAAACGCTATTTCTCTCTGGAAAGAGTCGAACGAGCCCGGTATATTGCTGCGGGTGTTTCAGTTAGCTCCGAACTATCCAACTCATCAGGCGATACTCGCGACAAGATGGTGATGGAGACTTTCCGGGAGAGGAAGAAGAGAGAAGCTGAAGAAGCGGCAAGACAAGCCGAAGAGGCTGCTAAGAGAGGCGAGGACGATCCGAAATATGCACAGCAGGCTGGGAACGAGGCACCTGTGGTCGGCTCGGGGGACAAAGGTGACCAGAGCACTGGTCGTGGGAAGGCGAGATTGCCCACGAGGCGACCTCTAATGTTCCCGACGAGCAGAGTACCTCCGCTGGTGCGACCAAATCGGCCATCCTTGCTCTCCCGCATTCGCCGAGGCCCCCGACTTCCAAAATTGTGAAGCACAAGGCGGCGAATCGCAAGCGCTCTGCTGCAAAGAAGGGCAAAGGCGTTGTTCCCGACGAAGGTGAGCCGCTTAAGAAGAGGCAGAAGCTGTTGACGAGCCGAACCTGAAAAAGCTTGTCGAGGAGTTGTTCGAGCGTGCTGCAACAGACTTGCGGGAGAAGCTGGTTGTTTCTCCAGTATCTCTAGATTCCGTCGATTCTTGCTTGGGGACCGAACCGCTAGAGGTTACTGCAGCTTCAGTTGGAGTTACGAATCCGACCGGTTGGAACATCTACACTCCGAGGGCTACTGATCTTGCAGCCAAGGGCGTTCCTGAGCTGCGTGGAGGAGATCAGTAGTACTTTCTCTTTTCGTATTGAGCTGTACTGTGTCGTGCCTGGATAGCTTTATCCATATCTTTTGACTTATTTGTTTTTTTTGTAAACATTGTGCCTGGATGGCTTTATCCGTATCGTTTGACTATTGATCTCCTTGTTGGATTTATTCGGTAGGAATCTTATCTATCTTTCCCCTTAGTCATTGTTGCTTTTGCCTTTAGCGATTTATAAACTTTTGAGGAAACTGTCGTTGGAGCGAGCTGTCACTAATTGGTTTGTCGTGCCGGACCAAGAGTGCTTTTGTTCTCTTTCCTGGCCGAACTGTTACGAAAGATCGATAGAACACCGGATTAAGGAACAGGCTGTTTAAGTTATAGATTCTGTTTAAGTTCAAGTTGGTTTTTCTAGACATCGTATAGATTCTGTTTAAGTTAAAATCCCGAGCTAGGAGTTGCTTTGTGATGTGTCCTTGTTTAGGTAACTCTTACAAAAGAGATTAACGTTCTTTTATGCATTCGACCGTTAGTGCCAAGGCGTTGAGTTAGAGAAGAGAGAGTGCGTGACGAGACATTTTAACTTGGTTTTAGTTTCGGCCTTTTGAGGTGCTAAGTTTGGATTTCTCGTTGCCGAGGTTCACGTCCTGAGACGATATCAGAGGGATATTAGAGTTGGATTACAGACCGGTGTTCCCAAGAGGGTGAATGCGTTTGCCGGGTTTTAAGAGTTCGTTTCGGTTTTAGAGAAAGTGATGTAGTCTCGAATTATAATCTCGTGTGCGATGACGAACCGTGCCGACCGATACGTTTTTGGTCTGAAATTTGTATAGCGCGCTTGATTTTAATCCATAGAGGATGTGACTTGCACCCTCGTCCTAGGAAAGGTGGTAAAAAAGTCCATTTAGAGAACTTTGTGATTGTTGTCTCTTTGTGGCCAGCAACGAGGCGAGGTGTTTGGAACTATAGATCCGAAATTTTGCCGGAGTGAATGCGAGGACAAGTAAAAGTCTAGGAGAAGTGAAAATAAGTGAATGAGTGAATGAAAACAAGTTTCTAAAAAATTGCCGAAATGACAATAAGTGAATGAAAAATCCGAAGTAAACACAAGTGAAAAAACTAGCTGAAGTAAAATGAATGAAAAACTAGCGAAGTGAAAATAATGTAGGTATGTGTATACGTACCCACTCCCCCCCCCCTTTTTAGGAGGGAGGACAGCTCAACCCGTCCGAGGACGGGCTGCCTAGGTACCCTTTGCAGGGATCAAGCCGTCTCGTTGTTCATATTGACCGTGTTGTAGTCTTAGTGGTAATACTTCTTTAGGTGCATTTCGTTCCACGATCTTGGAATTGCTTCGTCAGATACCGTCGCAAGTTCATAGACTACTGGGCGAACTACTTTTGTAATCTTGTAAGGGTCTTCCCAATTTGCTCCGAGCTTTCCTGCATTCCTCTCGGCAGTGTTTTGGAACACTTTTCGAAGGGCGAGCTCTCCTTCTTTAAATCTTCGGCTTCGGACATTTTCGTTGTAGTATCTCGCCGTTGCTTGTTGGTAGTTCTGGACTCAGATTAGAGTCTGGTTGCACCTTTCGTTGATTAAGTCGAGCTCATCCAGCACCATTAAGTGATTCAAGCCCTCCTGTCCTGGCAGAGGTCTTCGTCGAATTCCTGGGAAATCCACCTGGGGGGGATTACACACTCTGTTCTATAGACGAGAGCGAATGAAGTTTCTCCAGTGGCTCGGTGCGGGAGTCGTCTGATGCGACCAAAGGAATCCTTCGAGTTCGTCTGCCCATCGTCCTTTCTTGGCGTCGAGTCTCTTTTTCAGGCCGTGTAGGATCGTCTTGTTAGCTGCGTCGGCTTGTCCATTCTCCTGGGGATATCTCGGCGTAGATTTGCTCAGACGAATTTTCCATTTCTCGCAGAAACCTTCGAAGCGAGTTGAGATGAACTGGGATCCGTTGTCGGTGACTATCTCATAGGGGACCCCGTGTCGGCAGATGATATTTTTCCAGACGAAGTGTTCGACTTGAGCGTCCTTTATGCTTGCGTTGGAATCGGCCTCGACCCATTTAGAAAAATAATCTGTAAGGACGAGCAGAAAACGCTTCTGCTTCGATCGATGTAAAAGCCCGACTATATCCATCGACCATCTCATGAAGGGATAAGGTGACGAAATTGACGATAACAGCTCGGTAGGTTGATGGATTGTAGGCGCGTGCCGTTGACACTTCTCGCACTTTGCCGTAAATTTCTCACAATCCTCCACCTTCGTAGGCCAGAAGTAACCATGCTGTTTTATTTTGACCACAAGTGACCTTCTGCTAAAGTGATTTCCACACGCGCCGCTGTGCACCTCGTGCATTATCTTTCTTGCTTCCGGTCCCTCGACACACGTCATTAGCGGTCCTGAAAATCTCCATTTGAACACTTTTCCGTCGACAAGGACGTATCGTGCGGCTTGAGCCCTTAATTTGCGGGTTTCTCACTTGTTGGATGGTACTTCTCCATCGCCGATGTAGACTCGGATAGCTCCGAGCCATTCTTTGTCGCAGCCGTACTCCAGCTCGGTTAGCGAGGCGTCTTCTTCTATAGCGATTGCTTCGCCGTTCTCTGGTTCTTCCTCGGGAGGATTGATCAGCCGAGCTCCTTCTACCTACTCTATGCTTGGATGTTCGATGAATTTGACTGGAATTGTTTGACGGAGATCCGGGTCTGAGGTTGAAGCAAGTGCTGCTAAGGCGTCCGTCGAGGCGTTTTCGCCTCGGGGTATTCGTGTGAGTTCGAACTCGTCAAACTTTCGTACCAAATCTTGGACTACTCTAAGGTAAGCTCCCATTCTTCCATCCTTCACCTTGTACTCTCCGTTAAATTTATATGCTACGAGCTGTGAATCGAAAAAGGCTCTTATTTTCCGAACATTGATTCCCTGCGCTAGTCGTAGGCCAGCGATCTGTGCTTCGTACTCTGCTTTGTTGTTCGAGGCGTGGAAGTTCAGGCGAAAAGAGTGCTTTAATATTTCTCCGGTGGGAGAAGTGAGACGGATTCCTATTCCCGAGCCGTGTTTAGATGACGAGCCGTCGACATACAGCGTCCAAACATCGTCTGGAGTTGGCTCGATTGTCGCCTCGGTCGGAAGTTCGATGAGAAAATCTGCGAACATCTTATTGACGAGCCGTTGATATGTTGCCCCCGCGTTTTTGAATACAAACGGCATGACTTTGTAGCAATAGATCCCGCGATTGGTTATGAACACCGTTTTTTCTCTATCATCGAGATGCATCAGAATTTGGTTGTAACCTGAAAACGCATCCATGAACGTCAACAACCTATTTCCTGCAGTGGATTCGACGAGCCGATCGATGTGCGGTAAAGGAAAACTGTCTTTTGGGCAAGCCTTGTTGAGATCTGTGAAGTCTACACAGACTCGCTACTTTCCGTTCTTCTTCTTCACGACCACCGGATTTGCGAGCCAGTCCAGGTACTTTGCCTCGGCGATTGATCCTACTTTGAGCAGTCTTTCTACTTCATCGTTAACAGCTTTAGCTCGTTCGGGACCGAGCTTCCTTCTTTTTTGCTTGACTGGTTTGAAGGTTGGGTCCCCGTTCAGCTCGTGACAGGTCACGTCGATGCTTAGGCCTGGCATATCCTCCGCTGTCCAGGCAAAGGTGTTGATATTCTCCTTGAGGAAGGAGAAGAGCTCATTTTTCAAAGGTTCTTCTTGCTTAGTTCCGATCTTGACGTGTGATATATTCATAATTTGTCATATTTAGGATTGCATTTTTTGTCCAAAGATTTAGTCTCATGCATACATTTAGCTAGTTTTGTTAGAGTTTGTCCCTGGTTCTAGCTTTGTTTAGGATTTGCATTAGGTCCTAGAGTGTCCTGCATTTTTGGAGTGTTCTCAAATCATGTGGAGACTTTTTGGAGACTTTTTGGAGCAACTTGGAGCTGGGATCATGGAGGAACCTTGGCCTGTGTGCAGCAACTCGGACAGATGGTTTGATGCACACAAAACCCTCACTTTGATCGTGTGGGACGAAGGACCTGCAATGCGATTAAATCTCTGGTGTCTTCATCAAGAATCAATAGAATTACGTTTAGTTTCCGGAACACTTGAGATCATCCTGTTTGGAGATGTGAGCAGAGAGTTAAGCTCGTCGGAAGGCACGCTTGTCTTGCTGCCATTTTAGACCGACCCGACGAGCTACAAAGATTGCGAAGGACGATGCCTTTCCAGACCGATTCCGTCTACAGGGCCTTCATCAAGATTCGAGATAATTGAGTCCTCTTTCCAGAACAGTTGAGATCGTTCCATTTGGAGTTGTGAGGCGTGAGTTCCGGAAGAATAGAGACACACCTATCCTTCGAGCACCAAGAGCGTGGAAATTGTGCTAAGTGTAAGGATGGCGCGGTGGAATCGGGAATTGACACGATCTTTGGGGTTTGACACGGTCTCCACACCACGGTCTTCGAGCACTTGATTGCAGTTCTTTGGGGTTTGACACGGTCTCCATACCACGGTCTACACTTGACCGTGGCAAGATAACACTTGGCCGCGGCAGGATCATACGTGCATTCGAGAATTGCCACGAGGTAATGCCACGGTCTACACTTGACCGTGGCAAGACAACACTTGGGATCCTTCAAATATTCGGGACTTGACACGGTCACGCATCACGACTTTGGACTTGGCCGTGGCAACTTGATGCAATTCTTCAGCATTTGACACGGCCATGCATCACGACTTTGGATTTGGCCATGACAACTTTATGCAATCCTTCGGCATTTGACACGGCCATGCATCCCGATCAGAGGGAACCCGTGGCACCAAAATTCATCCAAGAACAGAAGCTTCGGGACTAGACACGGTCACTTGCCACGGCTTGACCAAGAACTGCTAGACCGTGGCAAACCTCATCTTTACCCACCAAAGCCGGGTCAGTACCCGGTGACCCGGTTCATCCAAGACTACTATAAATACTTTTTAGACCTAATTTGGAGAGAACCTTATCTTATCCTTAGTCTCCGTTTCCTTTTTGGTGAAAGAACCATTGTCTAATACTTTGTTTTTAGTTTAATATCGATTTGAAGAGTGTTTTCCATCTTGTTTTATCATTTCTCATCATCAAATCACACATCTAATCATAATTAACAACACATCTTGCAAAGGATCTAGTGTGTTGATCATGATTAGTGAGTAATCCCCATATTAAGTTCTTAGATATGTAGATTAGGGTGCTTAGGTGGTAGATTAGTGAGCTTAGGGGTTAGATCATGCATATTCCATTCTCTACAACCTGTTATTAATGCTAGATCCATACAAATCATATGTGGTCTAGACTCTGGGCATTTCATGCACCAAAAGTGTTTGATGAAATGCCTGAACTAAGGTTGTTAGAGGTTTAAGTGTTATTCATCATGGGAATGATTGTTTATAAGATTAAACTGGTTCTTAATGCTTGTTAATTCATGTTTCACTAATGATGATTAGGTTAGAAACTGTTTTAGCATAGAAGTTGATACCTTCATGAGAGTATTAACTTGATTAATGAAGTTTAAGTTGAATGGTTTGCCTGATTACATGATTCGTTAGCTCACTAGTTTAACACTGAAGGCACCCTAATCCACTATCATGTCTAAGACCTTTCTCATCATCATACATACATTCTCATTTCATTTAGCCTACTTGTTTGTTTGTCTTTGTTTGATAACTTCTTTAGTCATTAATCCTGTTTAAGTTTTTAGTTGTCACTAATCAATCAAAACCTCACATGTTTACTTGACTTGAGAAATTGATCACATAGCTTAGTGTCTATCACCACATTCTTGGATTGACAACCTCTTTTATGCTACTTTGACAAGGGGATTGATAGCCCTGAGACCTAAAAAGTCTTGTCTATCAATTGGCGCCGTTGCCAAATTGTGGAGTGTTTAACATTAAGTTCTGATCTGTTCTTGAGATCAAGTACTTATTTTTTTTGTTTTTTACTGATTATTTTCAAGTTCTGTTTGTGATTTCAGGTGCATGAACACCAGGTCCAGATCAAGAAGCTGTGGTCCACTTTTCCCCTTAAACGACAACATTAATCTTTTGGTACCAAGGAGGAGAAGGGACAGGCGTGGAAGACAGATTGATCAGGCTGATATGGGAGATCAAAGAGAGCATGTGGTTGACATGGAACAACCGGCTCAGGAGTAACAGGCTCAGGGTAATGGAGCTGGTAATGGAGCTGGTAATGCAGCTGGTAATGGAGTTGGTCAAGGGTTACATCAGGGTAATGTTCATCAGAAACAGGTGCATCAACAGCAAGCTTATGTCCACCAGGGACAAGCTCCAGCACATCAGCAGAGGCATCAGGCCAATGTACAAGAAAGACAACAGGTGCACCACCAACATCAGCCCTTCCAACACCAGCAAAGGAGATATGAGCACCCACAGGTCTATGTTGGAGAAAATGACAGGGCAAATGCTCATCAGTATGGAGCTGGAATTCAGGCACCACCTGTGCAAAACAACAACTTTGAAGTGAAGGCATCCTTGTTGAATATGGTCCAGAACTCAAAGTTCCATGGATTAGCAAATGGAAGATCCCTTGGAACACTTGGATCAATTTGATAAAGTGTGTGACCTGACCAAGATAAATGGAGTTTCTGAAGACAGTTTCAAGCTAAGATTATTCCCCTTCAGTCTTGGTGACAAAGCTCACCAATGAGAGAAGAATCTTCTAAGAGGCTCCATTCAAACCTAGGAGCAATGCAAGCAGGCCTTTCTATCTAAGTTCTTCTCCACCTCCAGAACTGCTAAACTGAGAAACCAAATCTCTAGCTTCACTCAGTACAGCAATAAGAGTTTTGGTGAAGCATATGAGAGATTCAGGAGCTACACAAACCAATGCCCACACCATGGGTTTAGTGAGACTTCTCTTCTCAGCACAATTTATAGAGGAGCTCTTCCCAAGATTAGAAACCAGCTGGATACTGCCTCCAATGGAAACTTTCTGGGAAAGGAGATTCATGCTGCTTTAGAGCTAGTGGAGAACTTAGCAATGAGCAATGACACTTATCGTGAAGACTATGACATATCAAATAGATCAGAAGGTTCCAGCTCTGAACAGAGGCTCAGTAGAGAAGTTAAGGAGTTGAGGAGTGAATTGGACAAGTTGAAATTGGTTTCTCACAAACCAATTCATTATGTTGGTGAATATGATGATTCTCCAAACTTTGAGAACATCAATTAAGAAGGCTTGACACAGGAGGAGTTGAACTACATTGGGAACCAAAACAGATTCCAAAGGTTCAACAACTACAATGCCAACAACAACCTGTCTTATAGAAGCAACAATGTGGCAAACCCACAAGACCAAGTTTATCCTCCTCAACAAGGTTTTTCGCCTAAACCTCAATTTCAAAGCTCTTACCAGTCTAAGCCACAATTCAGCCAAGCTCAGAATCACAGTTTTGGTCAGTAACAGCAACCATTTCAGGGTACTGGTTTCAGTTCACAGCAACAGCAAAAGGCACCACCATGGTTTGGTCCACCACAGTTCCAGCAGCAAGCGCCGGTTCAACACCAGTTTCAGCCACCACCGGTTCAGCAGCAGCCACAGATGGGGTCAGATATGGTTGGGATTCTGCAACAACTGCTTCAAGGTCAACAGATATTTGCAAGCCAGAATGCAGCCATGCAGCAGGAAATCAAGGAATTAAAGCAAAACCAGGCCTCAAGCTCAAGGAACCAAGGCCATCTACCTGGAAAACCTGAACCCAACCCCAAGGAATATGCTAAAGCCATTACACTGAGAAGTGGAAAGGAGCTACCTGGTATTGAGAACAACAATGTGATCATTGAGGACAATGATCAAACTGAGGGGGAGGCAGCCTTAAAAGATGATCAAGTTGCTGAGAAATCAAAGAAAGAAAAGGGTAAAGAGGTAGAAAAGGAACCTGAACCAGAAAAGATATATGTGCCACCACCTCCATACCAACCCAAGCTCCCATTTCCAGGGAGATGTAAGAAGCAACTTGTAGACAAGGCAAGAGCTGTATTTGAGAAGGCACTCAATGAGACACCACTCACAATGCCTCTCATTGATGCATTCTAATGATGCCAAAGATGGGTAAGTTTTTGAAGGATGCCATTCTGAACAAGACTAAAGAGTTTCAAGGCATGGTGGTACTAAGTCATGAATGCAGTGCTATCATTCAGAAGAAGTCCATTCCAAGAAAGTTGACTGATCCAGGGAGTTTCACACTCCCTTGTGCCATTGGACCTCTACTATTCTCTGGATGTCTTTGTGATCTGGGAGCATCTGTAAGTTTGATGCCATTCTCCATAGCAAACAAGCTTGGCTTTAGAGTTTTTAAACCTGCAAGGATCTCTTATCCTTGCAGACAGATCAGTTAGATTACCTGTTGGGATGTTGGAAGATCAGACACCAGCCAATGCAGCTTGGACAAGGACAAGGCTCAAGCCTCTACCAACAGGGCTCAGGTATGCATTCTTGTGCTTAAACTCCACATATCCAGTGATCATCAATGATAGCTTATTAGAGCATGAAGAGAGTGCATTGCTTAGTGAGATATGAAAGTTCATGAGAGCCATAGGATACTCTTTGGCTGATATTAGAGGGATCTCTCCTGACATAAGCACCCACAGGATACACCTAGAGGACCAATCTATGTCCTCTATTGAGCATCAACGACGTCTTAACCCAAACCTCAAGGAGGTGGTTAAGAAGGAGATACTCAAGCTTCTTGAGGCAGGGATAATTTACCCAATCTCTGACTCAAGGTGTGTATCTCCTGTACATGTTGTGCCCAAGAAAGGTGGGATCACAGTGGTTAAAATCGAGAAGGATAAGCTGATAGCTACTAGGACTATAACAGGACACAGAATGTGTATAGACTATAGAAAGCTCAATGCAGCCTATAGAAAGGATCATTTTCCTTTGCCTTTCATTGATCAGATGCTAGAGAGGCTTGCAAACCACCCCTTCTTTTGTTTTCTTGATGGGTACTCGGTTTCTTTCAAATCCCCATAGATCCCCGAGATCAAGAGAAAACAACATTTACATGCCCTTATGGCACATTTGCATACAGGCGCATGCCTTTTGGTCTTTGTAACGCCCCTGCCACATTTCAACGTTGCATGATGCATATATTCTCTGACATAATTGAAGAGAAGGTGGAGGTGGTCATGGATGATTTTAGTGTCTATGGCTCCTCCTTCTCGGATTGTCTCTCTAATTTGTCACAGGTCTTGGAGAGATGTGAGCAGCATAACTTGGTGTTGAATTGGGAGAAATGCCACTTCATGGTGCAGGAAGGAATTGTACTTGGGCATAAGATATCTGAGAAGGGCATAGAGGTTGACAGAGCAAAAGTGGAAGTGATGGTGAATCTGCAAACTCCAACTTCAGTCAAAGGGATAAGGAGTTTCCTTGGGCATGCAGGGTTTTACAGAAAATTCATCAAAGATTTCTCAAGAATAGCCAGACCCTTGACAAGGCTGTTGTGTAAAGAAGTTGATTTCATCTTTGATGCTGAGTGTGAAGAGGCCTTCAAGATGATCAAGGGATGCATTAGTCAGTGCACCAATTGTCCAAGGCCCAGACTGGTCCCTTTCCTTTTGAGGTTATGACAGATGCATCTGATTTTGCAGTTGGAGCAGTACTTGGCCAAAGGAAGAATAAGGAGCTTTCATGTCATCTACTATGCTAGTAGAACCCTTGCCTCTGCCCAAGAGAAGTATGCTACCACAGAGAAGGAAATGTTGGCAATAGTCTTTGCCTTTGATAAATTAAGAAGCTACCTGGAGGGATCAAAAGTCATTGTATATACTGATCATGCAGCCCTCAATATCTGATGAGCAAGAAAGATGTTAAGCCTAGACTATTGAGATGGGTCCTTCTACTTCAGGAGTTTGATATGGACGTACAAGACAAAAATGGTATAGAGAATGGAGCTGCAGACCATCTCTCTAGGTTGAGAGTAGACTCTGAAGTCCCTCTTAATGACAGTCTTCCTGAGGAATCATTGATGGTGCTCAACTCCTATTTGGAGTTTGTAGAAGTGGATAGCATCCAAGAGAAGAGAATGCCCTGGTTTGCTGATATTGTGAACTTTCTTGCTTGTGGAGTGGAACCACTTGAACTTGATGCTTACCACAGAAAGAAGTTCTTCAGAGATGTCCAAAGATACCATTGGGATGAGCCCTACCTGTATGTCCTGAACAAAGATCAGCTGTATATAAGGTGTCTTGCTGAGGAGGAGATGCAACCTGTGTTGCAAGAGTGTCATGGTTCAGCTTTTGGGGGTCACATGGGAGCATTCAAGACTGTGGCCAAGGTTCTTCAGAGTGGGTTTTCGCGGCCCACAATCTTCAAAGATGCTCAGCTAGTTGTTTCATCATGTGATGCCTGTCAGAGGCATGGGAACATTTCAAAGAGGAGTGAGATGCCTCAAAACCCAATAATAGAGGTTGAGATATTTGATTGCTGGGGAGTTGACTTTATGGGGCCTTTCATTTCATCTTATGGGAATCAGTATATTCTAGTGGCTGTGGACTATGTGTCCAAGTGGGTTGAGACTATTGCTTCCCCTACCAATGATTCCAAGGTAGTAGTGAAGTTGTTCAAGAACATTATCTTCCCAAGATTTGGAGTACCCAGGGTTGTTATTTATGATGGAGGATCTCATTTTGTGAACAAGACTTTGGAAGGATTGCTGAGAAAGCATGGAGTGAAACACAAGGTAACTACTCCTTATCATCCTCAAACTAGTGGCCAGGTTGAAGTATCTAATAGACAGATTAAGGCCATTCTTGAGAGGACTAGTAGCTCAAGCAGAAAAGATTGGAGCAAAAGGCTGGATGATGCATTGTGGGCTTATAGAACTGCCTTTAAAACTCTAATTGGGACATCACCTTTCAATCTGCTATATGGGAAGAGCTGCCACCTTCCTGTTGAGCTGGAGTACAAAGCTTTGTGGGCTGTGAAGTTGCTGAACTTTGATATCAAGACAGCTCAAGAGAAAAGGGTCATTCAAATCCATGAACTTGAAGAGATCAGGCTGGGGGCTTTTGAGAGCTCCAAGATTTATAAAGAAAAGACCAAAGCTCTACATGATCAAAAGATTATGAAAAGGGAGTTCAAGGAAGGTGATCTGGTGTTGCTGTTCAACTCTAGGCTTAAGTTGTTTCCTGGAAAACTTAAGTCTAGATGGTCTGGTCCCTTTAAAGTTCTTGAGGTCAGGCCATATGGAGCTGTTGTGTTAGAAGGCAAGAATGGTCAAAAGTTTGTGGTAAATAGCCAAAGGATCAAACACTACCTAGTTTCACAAGGGAAGGAGGAAGCTACATCAGTTCCCCTTCTTGATCCACCACCAGCCTGTTAAGCAGGTTTCTAGAGTCAAACTTAGAGACTTTAAACAAAGTGCTCTTGGGAGACACCCCAAGCTTATCCTTTGTAAATATGCTTTTAATATTTTCCTTTTTTTCCTTTTTATGTTTTAGGATGTTTTGATGGGTTTGTTTAGTGTCTACAGGTTACAGGTCTGAGTTTGAACTCATGGAAAGTGATTGCAAAA
>NW_006256756.1:5734067-5760654 GCF_000478725.1 Eutrema salsugineum | reverse complement strand
TTCACCTCCGGATTGCAAATCCGATTTAGTTGATGTCGCGATTTATCTTGCTGGTCGTACCATCCTTCCATGGTATATCTTATACGTATTTCTAGGTTTGTCTCCGGAGTCTTTCCATCCTCCCCCGGTTGGAAACTCGATCAATCGTAGATGTTTGCACACTGTTGCCACCATCTCGTCTACCCAAGGTTGACCTAACAGCTCTATGTACCAAGATGGCATGCTGACTACTGTTATGGCCATTACCTAGATGGTATTAAGCGTGGTGACTATGAGTGCTGCCTCTCCTATCTCTCGAGTCACCCTCTGATTATATTCTATAAACATTATCTTCGCTGGTTTGATGGAACTTCAAAAATCCCACTAACTCTTCGAAGACGGTTGCAAGATGAGATTAACAGGTCTGGTCTAGTCCACAAGAATCTGCCTCATCTGTTTGCCGCCTATCTCCAACATCACCTTCAGACCGGGGTATTGAGTGACAATTCTCGACACTTCCTTTGGTGCGTTGAAGAACTCCGGCGGGCAAGCTAGTCGCCTTCGAATTCTAGGCGTTGTACCGAGACTTTCTTCCTTGGCTACTTCCGTGTGTCCTTAGACCTGTCCGACCTTGCTGAAGCTCCCTCTTACACGGTCTTATTTGTTCAACATTCGCTTTACTTCCCTAGAGAGCATAGGCGAATTAGGGCTAGCATCTTCTCCGTAAAGGCCAAACAGCTCTCAGTCTGATGTCCCCTAGGTCAGTAATACTTGCACCATAGTTTTTAGTATTTCCGTTCCTCTGAGGTGGGCTCATCTTCTCCATCTGGATCCCATATGGCGTGAGAATTTCTTACCCACGCTTCTTCCTCCAATCGCCTCTGGTCGCACCATCCAGGGATCTCTCCTGACATAAGCACCCACAGGATACACCTAGAGGACCAATCTATGTCCTCTATTGAGCATCAACGACGTCTTAACCCAAACCTCAAGGAGGTGGTTAAGAAGGAGATACTCAATCTTCTTGAGGCAGGGATAATTTACCCAATCTCTGACTCAAGGTGTGTATCTCCTGTACACGTTGTGCCCAAGAAAGGTGGGATCACAGTGGTTAAAATCGAGAAGGATAAGCTGATAGCTACTAGGACTATAACAGGACACAGAATGTGTATAGACTATAGAAAGCTCAATGCAGCCTCTAGAAAGGATCATTTTCCTTTGCCTTTCATTGATCAGATGCTAGAGAGGCTTGCAAACCACCCCTTCTTTTGTTTTCTTGATGGGTACTCGGTTTCTTTCAAATCCCCATAGATCCCCAAGATCAAGAGAAAACAACATTTACATGCCCTTATGGCACATTTGCATACAGGCGCATGCCTTTTGGTCTTTGTAACGCCCCTGCCACATTTCAACGTTGCATGATGCATATATTCTCTGACATAATTGAAGAGAAGGTGGAGGTGGTCATGGATGATTTTAGTGTCTATGGCTCCTCCTTCTCGGATTGTCTCTCTAATTTGTCACAGGTCTTGGAGAGATGTGAGCAGCATAACTTGGTGTTGAATTGGGAGAAATGCCACTTCATGGTGCAGGAAGGAATTGTACTTGGGCATAAGATATCTGAGAAGGGCATAGAGGTTGACAGAGCAAAAGTGGAAGTGATGGTGAATCTGCAAACTCCAACTTCAGTCAAAGGGATAAGGAGTTTCCTTGGGCATGCAGGGTTTTACAGAAAATTCATCAAAGATTTCTCAAGAATAGCCAGACCCTTGACAAGGCTGTTGTGTAAAGAAGTTGATTTCATCTTTGATGCTGAGTGTGAAGAGGCCTTCAAGATGATCAAGGATGCATTAGTCAGTGCACCAATTGTCCAAGGCCCAGACTGGTCCCTTCCTTTTGAGGTTATGACAGATGCATCTGATTTTGCAGTTGGAGCAGTACTTGGCCAAAGGAAGAATAAGGAGCTTCATGTCATCTACTATGCTAGTAGAACCCTTGCCTCTGCCCAAGAGAAGTATGCTACCACAGAGAAGGAAATGTTGGCAATAGTCTTTGCCTTTGATAAATTAAGAAGCTACCTGGAGGGATCAAAAGTCATTGTATATACTGATCATGCAGCCCTCAATATCTGATGAGCAAGAAAGATGTTAAGCCTAGACTATTGAGATGGGTCCTTCTACTTCAGGAGTTTGATATGGACGTACAAGACAAAAATGGTATAGAGAATGGAGCTGCAGACCATCTCTCTAGGTTGAGAGTAGACTCTGAAGTCCCTCTTAATGACAGTCTTCCTGAGGAATCATTGATGGTGCTCAACTCCTATTTGGAGTTTGTAGAAGTGGATAGCATCCAAGAGAAGAGAATGCCCTGGTTTGCTGATATTGTGAACTTTCTTGCTTGTGGAGTGGAACCACTTGAACTTGATGCTTACCACAGAAAGAAGTTCTTCAGAGATGTCCAAAGATACCATTGGGATGAGCCCTACCTGTATGTCCTGAACAAAGATCAGCTGTATATAAGGTGTCTTGCTGAGGAGGAGATGCAACCTGTGTTGCAAGAGTGTCATGGTTCAGCTTTTGGGGGTCACATGGGAGCATTCAAGACTGTGGCCAAGGTTCTTCAGAGTGGGTTTTCGCGGCCCACAATGTTCAAAGATGCTCAGCTAGTTGTTTCATCATGTGATGCCTGTCAGAGGCATGGGAACATTTCAAAGAGGAGTGAGATGCCTCAAAACCCAATACTAGAGGTTGAGATATTTGATTGCTGGGGAGTTGACTTTATGGGGCCTTTCATTTCATCTTATGGGAATCAGTATATTCTAGTGGCTGTGGACTATGTGTCCAAGTGGGTTGAGACTATTGCTTCCCCTACCAATGATTCCAAGGTAGTAGTGAAGTTGTTCAAGAACATTATCTTCCCAAGATTTGAGAGTACCCAGGGATGTTATTTATGATGGAGGATCTCATTTTGTGAACAAGGACTTTGGAAGATTGCTGAGAAGCATGGAGTGAAACACAATGTAACTACTCCTTATCATCCTCAACTAGTGGCCAGGTTGAAGTATCTAATAGACAGATTAAGGCCATTCTTGAGAGGACTAGTAGCTCAGCAGAAAAGATTGGAGCAAAAGGCTGGATGATGCATTGTGGGCTTATAGAACTGCCTTTAAAACTCTAATTGGGACATCACCTTTCAATCTGCTATATGGGAAGAGCTGCCACCTTCCTGTTGAGCTGGAGTACAAAGCTTTGTGGGCTGTGAAGTTGCTGAACTTTGATATCAAGACAGCTCAAGAGAAAAGGGTCATTCAAATCCATGAACTTGAAGAGATCAGGCTGGGGGCTTTTGAGAGCTCCAAGATTTATAAAGAAAAGACCAAAGCTCTACATGATCAAAAGATTATGAAAAGGGAGTTCAAGGAAGGTGATCTGGTGTTGCTGTTCAACTCTAGGCTTAAGTTGTTTCCTGGAAAACTTAAGTCTAGATGGTCTGGTCCCTTTAAAGTTCTTGAGGTCAGGCCATATGGAGCTGTTGTGTTAGAAAGCAAGAATGGTCAAAAGTTTGTGGTAAATAGCCAAAGGATCAAACACTACCTAGTTTCACAAGGGAAGGAGGAAGCTACATCAGTTCCCCTTCTTGATCCACCACCAGCCTTTTAAGCAGGTTTCTAGAGTCAAACTTAGAGACTTTAAACAAAGTGCTCTTGGGAGACATCCCAAGCTTATCCTTTGTAAATATGCTTTTAATATTTTCCTTTTTTTCCTTTTTATGTTTTAGGATGTTTTGATGGGTTTGTTTAGTGTCTACAGGTTACAGGTCTGAGTTTGAACTCATGGAAAGTGATTGCAAAATGAAAAGAAATGAAGAAGTGGGAAAAGGTTTATGCTCGGCCTTGAGCATGGTAACCGGCCACGGCCAAAATTCAAGCATGACAAGCTTTTTAGCCAAGCCACGAGAGAGTAATCACGATTTGAAGTGTGACCGTGGCAAGAAGACGCATCATTCGGGGTTTGCTGCGGTGAGCTTGCACGGGGAGAAGACTTGGTCGTGGCAAAGCAAAAACAGATGGACCAAGCTTCGGGGTTTGACACGAGGACGGTGCCACGATCAACCAGGCTGCGGCATAAAAACACAGATCTTCGGCGTTTGACACGGTCACGTGCCACGGTCAACAAGGCGCGGCAAAAATTTTGAAAAGCCTCGACCGTACGGACGTTGACCGGTCAAAGCCGCGCCCTTTACAGCTGTTCCCCACCGTGGTTTCTTCCTCACACGAGTTTGCCTTCTTCTCTTCATTTCTTGAACTTGAAACCAAAAATGAAAATTTTTTTTGGTTTTCATCGGCCTATCCTTCTTTTTGTCTTCTTGTTTTTCCTCACTTGAGGGTTCCCAGCCTTTATGCGTGTTGTGATCCTTGGGCGAGTAGGACGCTGTGTTCTTTCCTTGTAACTTTGCTGTCTTTCTCCGGTTCCCTTTTTCACCTCCGGATTGCAAATCCGATTTAGTTGATGTCGCGATTTATCTTGCTGGTCGTACCATCCTTCCATGGTATATCTTATACGTATTTCTAGGTTTGTCTCCGGAGTCTTTCCATCCTCCCCCGGTTGGAAACTCGATCAATCGTAGATGTTTGCACACTGTTGCCACCATCTCGTCTACCCAAGGTTGACCTAACAGCTCTATGTACCAAGATGGCATGCTGACTACTGTTATGGCCATTACCTAGATGGTATTAAGCGTGGTGACTATGAGTGCTGCCTCTCCTATCTCTCGAGTCACCCTCTGATTATATTCTATAAACATTATCTTCGCTGGTTTGATGGAACTTCAAAAATCCCACTAACTCTTCGAAGACGGTTGCAAGATGAGATTAACAGGTCTGGTCTAGTCCACAAGAATCTGCCTCATCTGTTTGCCGCCTATCTCCAACATCACCTTCAGACCGGGGTATTGAGTGACAATTCTCGACACTTCCTTTGGTGCGTTGAAGAACTCCGGCGGGCAAGCTAGTCGCCTTCGAATTCTAGGCGTTGTACCGAGACTTTCTTCCTTGGCTTCTTCCGTGTGTCCTTAGACCTGTCCGAACTTGTTGAAGCTCCCTCTTACACGGTCTTATTTGTTCAACATTCGCTTTACTTCCCTAGAGAGCATAGGCGAATTAGGGCTAGCATATTCTCCGTAAAGGCCAAACAGCTCTCAGTCTGATGTCCCCTGGGTCAGTAGTACTTGCACCATAGTTTTCAGTATTTCCGTTCCTCTGAGGTGGGCTCATCTTCTCCATCTGGATCCCATATGGCGTGAGAATTTGTTATCCACGCTTCTTCCTCCAATCGCCTCTGGTCGCACCATCCAGGGATGGCAGTGGAACATGCTTAGAGGGATTATCCTCAACCTCCTCTCCTTGGTCTCCAGTTATCTCCCAGTCGTCATCGCTTGCCCCTCCCTCGGCGTTCTCCCTTTGGTCGGGATCCTTTGAGCCGCTGGATATGTAAGGTTCATTCTCTCTAAACTCGATCATGCCCACCTGGCACTGGTAGTTTTTCGCTCTGGCTCTGACGGTGTTTGGTTTGCTGCCAATCAGTGTCTGGGTCTCTCCCATTTGCATTCATAGGTTGTTGCCCCCAGATTTGTGTTCCTTGGTGGTTTTCTGACTCGAGTAGGGAAATTTTGCTCGGAGAGTGTTGTCCATCTAGGGCAGAACTGTTTAGGGGATTTTTAGTCATCTGCGCAGGCAAGTCTCCTGCAAAACTAGCAAACGCGTGAAGGCCTAAAAAACACGATGAATGGATGTTTTTTGATGGCTCTCCTACGCTCAAGTCAGAAAACAGTGAAATAAAGACCACAAAGTGGCAAATCGGAGAGAGGAAATAGATCAGAAAATGGAGGAAGGAAGTTTGGCCGAGAGTTCGTGAGAAAAATGGAATCTGCTCGGACCTTTGTGTGGTAATGGGCTTTTTGAGGTGAAAAACGAGGAAGTGTAAGAGTTTTGGGGTAAGAGTGCTCCACGGTTTAGGAACCGCCGTGGAGAGGAAGTAAAGAGATGGTCGTAATAATGATCGGAAATGCAAAGTGCTATGGCTTAAGGATCACGAGTATCTAGAGAGTTAGCATGAGCCTTAAGTTAGCGAAAAGAGTGAACCCCCTTCTCATTGAAAGGGATAAGGTATTTATAGAGTTTTACCTTATCCAGATTAATATACCGGAACGGTCCTTGGGGCTCAGGTTTGGCGGGTCTGTTCGTGATCCGACTTGGTTGGATCCGAATCTTATGCTTGCATCATGCCTCTGATGGTCTCACCAACTTTCATTGACACGTGTAAAAAATTTGGTGAGAGCGTCAGAGGCATGACGTGAGCATAAGACTCGGATCCAACCAAGCCAGATTACGAACTGACCCGCCCGATTCAGGACCTAAGGACTGACCGAGTATACGAACCCGGGTCAGGTAAAATTTTTAAATACTCTATTCTTTCTATCGAGGAAGGAGTTCACTTTTTTTCGCTACCTTAAGGCTTATACTATCTCTCTAGATATTTGTGATCTTTAAGCTGCAGCACTTTATATTTTATGGTCATTAATCCGACCATCTCTTCACTTTCTCTCTACGGTGGTTCCTAATTCCTAAACCGTGGAGAAATCCCACCCAGAAACTCTTATACTTCTTTTCTTTTCATCTCACAAAGCCCATCACCACTTAAAGGTCCGAGTCGATTCCACCTTTCTCAGAAAGGCCCATCTCCTTTTCTCGTTTTCCGATATCTTTTCTCTCTCTGATTAGCCACTTAGTAGTTTTTTTACTGTTTTCTTACTTGAGCGTCAGAGAGCCATCGGAAAACACGCCCATAGTGTTTTTGGGCCCATGCGTTTTGTAGTTTTTCAGGAGACTTTCCCTGCAGAGGAAAAAAAATCCCATCTATATTGTCAAGATAATCAAAAATTCAAAACTGTGTAGCACAGCAATGACCAAGTTGAATTATGTACTTTTTATAAATTTAAAACAATGATGGGATAAAAAAAATTTCTATGGAATTTAGTGTTAAGAATAATAAAAATAAAGAAGTTTATTATAGAGACGTGAATAAGCCAACAATGATCTGGAATTTATACATTTTTAGTTTTTTATATACTTGCGGAACTATTTATTTGCAGCAAATAAAAATACAATTATACGCAAAATGAGTTGTTTATAGTTGTATCTAAAAACTGAAATAGTTAGGGGGTGTGAATGGTAAAAACTTATTATAAGGATTATTTAAGCTACAACTATAAACAACTCATTTTGCGTATAATTGTTTTTTATTTGCTGCAACCATAAAAATAGTATTTAAGAAGAAATATAAGGAAAATATAAGAGGAAAATGAAAAGTTATTATAAAAGGAAATAATCCCAAATTATTACTTTGTATTTCATTTGTATGTTTCTTATGTTTATCAGATTTCAAATTAATGTACAATTGAGATTTTTTTTCTTAGCAGGATTTTTTCTATTAGTTTTTAAATGGGAAGAAATTTCTTTATATTTTAATTTTTAGACTTTCTGAAAAAAGATGTCTCTAAAAAAATATGAACGGTAAAATAAATATGGAACCAAAATTCTCTCATTATAATAGAAAAACTTACCGATAAAGTTTGGGTTTAGATTCTTTTATAGATTTTGATATTTGCATAGCAATGATTAAGTAAAAAGAGATTTACAAGCTTTTAGGATTAACATAAATCCAAATGTTTGAATAAAATTTTGTTTTTGTTAAAGGTGAATAGAATTTTTTAAAAGAAGAATTCCTTTATTGTAGGAAACCCAAATATTTCAAAACTTGATTAGATGAAACCAATTCTCCCATGATTTAATGACTTTATGATAAACAACCACACACTTTTTAAAAATCTACACCAGTTTAAGAACTTACGGATATTACGGTTGATTAGATGCAATATTAAGAGCAAATCACATCAATCTTATAATAGATTGCTCGAATTTAAATATTGTATACCATTGTACATTAAGGGTAAAGCATTATTACATAAAAAGCAAATTAAGTAAGAGATATGTTTTTTTATTTAAAGAAAATTATGAAAAAGATAGATCAACTATAGAACTTGCGACCAAGAGTGAGCTCAAGGGACAAAGTCTCATCAGGAGCTTAACCTCACATACTCCTCTCCGTTATAAGAAATTCTCATATACTCTTTCTATCTCTATATTTTGTTTTTGATTTTCTTTTTAATACAAAAGGGTATAAAAAGACCAAAAAACCATTAATGAATAACCAAATTACATATCCAATTCAGAATACCCGGACTCAAACCAGATCCAATTTAAATAACCAACTTAACCGAAATGATTAAACTAAACCAATTTAATTATTTTAAACTGGCCTTTAAACCATTCAATTTAATTAAACCAGAAAGCAAACCTAAACCTAAACCCCACCCCCTAAAAATCGGATATATTCCCGCCTCCTTCGTCTCCCCTCTTCGATTCCATTATCTCCATACTCCATCATTTTCGAACTCTTCGATTCCATCATCTTCTTCCATCATTTTCGTCTTCTTCCATCATCTTCTTCCTCTTCGATTAAATCCCCACACTCTTCGCTCACCGCCACTCACTCGCACTCACTCTCCACTCTTCACCCTTCTGATTTAGGGTCGTCGCCGTCGCCGTTTTAGGCTTGCCACCACCGCCGTTTCACACTTCCGTCATCGCCGAACAGGTATCTTCTAGGCTTAAGAGTAATTAAAACCTTAATTTATGATTTTCTTCCCTCAACCCTAAACCCCAACTGATTTCTGATTTTTTGTTTCAGAATTTTTGGAGGATGTCGACTAGGGGTTCACCTTCTCAACCAGAGAGATCTGAGGCTGAGTATGCTACTGCATCAGAAGAAGGATTGGGTTCAAACTCAAATGTTGATCCATTACAACCGGTATGTAGTTTAGTACAACTAGAATTATCGTGTACAATTGAGTTTTGCTTGTGGTCTACAGGTATGTAGTTTAGTACAACTGAAATTATCGCGTACAACTGATTTTTGCTTGTGGTTGAACGAAATGTAGTTTAGTACAACTGGAATTATCGCGTACAACTGATTTTTGCTTGTGGTTGAACGAAATGTAGTTTAGTACAACTGGAATTATCGCGTACAACTGATTTTTGCTTGTGGTTGAACGAAATGTAGTTTAGTACAACTGGAATTATCGCGTACAACTTATTTTTTGGTTTTGGTTGTACCAAGAATACTAGTTGTACCAATACACTTATATTCACTTATCCTATGCGTTTTGATTGCAGCAAGAGGACATCTCAGTACCGATGGAACCTCGAGGTTTATTCTTCAAGCAAAGCGAGTATCGGTTATACCCGAAGCTTCAATCAAGGTGTGAAACTTTTAATTTCATGGAAGTCTTCAAGAGGCTTGATATCTCAGAGAGAAACTGGTTTGAGAACCACCCACAATTCAAGCATATTGTCCACATGTTTATCCAGAAGAATAGAATGTTAATGGGAATGTGGATGTTGCTTCTCCGAACAGCAGTGACAGACAAGCAGCGGCAGTGTTGGTTTGTTGTGAATGGTGTGCCTGTTCGGTATTCAATCAGAGAACACGGCCTTCTTTCAGGATTATTCTGCCACCATTATCCAGCCGACTATGA
This sequence comes from Eutrema salsugineum, assembly GCF_000478725.1. Classification (NCBI taxonomy): domain Eukaryota; kingdom Viridiplantae; phylum Streptophyta; class Magnoliopsida; order Brassicales; family Brassicaceae; genus Eutrema; species Eutrema salsugineum. Next base: position 5,751,021 of record NW_006256756.1, on the reverse strand, counting down.
GCAGTTAGGGAGTATGTATTTTGTGGAGGAGCAGTTTGGAAAGACTAATATTGAGGTCAAAGTGGTGCATGAGAAGCTGGAATCAATGGATTTCATTGAAGGTTGTACTGATCGGTTGAAGATGGTTGTACTTTTCTTCTTAGCAACTGTCATCAAAGGAAAGTCCAAGAAATATGGTGGATCCATAGACCCATTCATTCTCTGAGTGGTGGATGATCTGGATCTGTGTGAAACGTTTCCCTGGGGTCGTTTCACTTTTGATGACTTCTTAGCTGAGGTTGCACATCTGGTGGATCATTTTGGAGGATCTGTTCGAGGGAATTGGACTTTTCCGGGGTTCATATTGCCTTTAGAGGTAATGTTATATGTTTTAAATTCAGTATAACTTGTACAACTAAAAATTTTAGTATTAGTACAACTAGTATTCTTGGTTCAACTTGATATAGTGTACAGGTAGTAGTATTGGTACAACTCGTGTTTCGGGTACAACTAGTTGTACTGGTATTATTGGTAGATGATATGTTCATAATTTGCATCATTTAGGTTGCATAAATCATCCCAAATCATGTTTTATTTCATGCATTTTAGGTCCTTAGGGTTTATTTTAGAACTTAGGAGATGCATTAGGTCCCAATGAGTCTTTGCATATTTTGAGTGTCTGTCAGGTGAATATGGAACTGAAAAGATGAATCCAGGAGGTGGAATGGTGAGCAAAGCTTGAAAAAGTGGAAAAATCAGGTCTTGGGAGATTATCGGCCATTCTCGCTGGCCAGGAAGGTTTTACCGGCCATTTTCATGTACCGCGGGAAGCTTTACCGGCCATTTTCACGTACCGCGAATGAAGTGTATCGGCCAAAATCTCCGGGTGTGAACGAGTCTCAGAAATCGCCCGTCCGGGGAGCCTTCCGGTCCGATTCAGACGGCGGGTCCTTCATAGAAGTTGGAGAGCATTGGAGGACGGTCTCATAGCAATTGGAATCGTGGAATTCGGACGCGTGAGCAGAGAGATAAGCTCGTCGGAAGAAACCCCTGTCTCGCAGGTATTCCGGACCGAGCAGATCAGTTCTGAAGGATGCGAAGGACGGTGCACTTCCAGACCGAATCAGTTTCCGCGGCCTTCATGAGAATCAGAGACATTTGAGTCTTCTTTCCAGAACAACCGAGATCAGTCAATTCGGAGCTTTGAGCAGAACGATACGGTCTCCGGAATGGACACATGTCTAGACGCTTCTCTCTGGTCGTGTAAATGCACTTCAAAGATGTTCCCTCCAGGAAACCTTACACTTCCGAAGCACTGAAACTTCCTTCATCAAAGTTGGAGATAAATGAGTCCTCTGTCTTCTGAAACCGGAATCACTCAATTCGGACAGGTCTCCAGGAAGTTACACTCTCCGGAATGCGAGATGGTCCAGACAGCCCAGGATGACTAAGTTAAACATGCCACGGTATGAAGCTTGGCCGTGGCAACATCTTGCAACCTTCGGCGATTGGCACGAGCTGAATGCCACGGTCTAGGACTTGACCGTGGCAAATGAACAAGAGGCTGGAGATAACTTCTACACAGTTTCGGCTTTTGACACGATCTCAATGCCACGGCCTGAGACTTGGCCGTGGCAAGCATATACTTGGCTGGGAAGGTACTCACATGCATGCGAGTTTTGGCACGGTGTGAATGCCACGGTCTGGAGGCTTGACCGTGGCAACCTCTACACATCTTCGGCGTTTGACACGGCTAACTTGCCACGAGTCCCAGATGAAGCTTGATCAGACCGCGGCAACAAAAGGAACCAAGAACACAAGTAAAAACTTTGACACGGTCAGGAATGCCACGGTCACACCAAGGATGCACCAGACCGTGGCAAACCCTTCTTTGCCCATCAAGGCCGGGTCAGTACCCGGTTTGTTCCGGGTTGACCCGGTTCGCCCAAGCTTCTTTTATAAGGTTTTTAGACCTAATTTGTGGAGGGACTTAATCTACTTTTAGTCTTTTTTCCCCTTTTGTGAAAAACCACTTAATACACTTTGTTTTAGAGAGTTTAAATCGATTTGCAGTTTCTTTCCATCTTGTTCATCATTTCGATTCATCAAAATCAACTTCTAATCATGATTAACAACACATTTTGCAAAGGATCTAGTGTGTTGATCATGATTAGTGAGTAGTTACCTTAATGAGGTTCTAGATGTGTAGGTTAGGGAGCTAAAGTGTTAGATTAGGAGTGCTTAGGGCTAGATTCATTGGTTCATTTCTCTAAACAACTGTTCTCTATGCTAGATCCTTGATAATCACTTGAAATCTAGATTCTGGGAATTTCATGCACCAAAAGTGTTTGATGAAATTCCTGAAAGAGTTGTGTTAGAGGTTTAAGTAATTTTTCATCATGGGAATGATTTGTTAAATGCTTGAATGATCATTGAGAACTGTTTATTAATGCATATTGATTCATATTTCACAAATGGGAATTTGGTTTGAAAATGGATTAGTATAGGGGTTAATACCTTCATGAGAGGATTAACCTAGATTAGAGTTCTTAATCACTTGAATCATGTCTCATCATTGTCATTAGCATTTCTAGTTTAACACTAAAGCACCCTAACCAACTATCATGTCTAGAATCTCATGCCTCCATCATATCATATTCACAATCATATCATTTGTCATTGTCATTAGTCTTTAATCCTGTTTATGTTTATATTTGTCTCTAGATTAATCAAAACCCACTCTTGTTTGCTTGAATTAAGAACTTGATCATATAGCTTAGTGTCTAACACCACATCTGGATTGATAAACCTCTTTGTGCTACATTGACAAGGGGATTGATAGCCCTGAGACCCTAAAAAGTCTTGTCTATCAATTGGCGCCGTTGCCAAATTGTGGTTTGATTAGCATTAAGCTCTGATCTGTTCTTGAGATCAGGTGCTTACTTTCTTGTTTTTACTGATTCCTTTCAAGTTCTGTTTGTGATTTCAGGTGTATGAACACCAGGTCTAGATCAAGAAGCTGTGGTCCTCCTTTTCCTCTAAACGACAACATCAACCTTTTGGTACCAAGGAGGAGAAGAGACAGACGTGGTAGACAAATTGATCAGACCCAGATGGCAGAACAAAGAGATCACGTGGTAGATATAGAACAACCAGTTCAGGAGCAACAGGCTCAAGGTCATGGAGCTGGTATTGGAGTTGGTCAAGGGCTTCACCAGGGTAATGTTCAGCAGGAACAGGTGCACCACCAACAAGCTTATGTCCACCAAGGACAAGCTCAAGCTCATCAACAAAGGCATCAGGCCAATGTTCAGCAAGGACACCAGGTGCACCACCAACCCCACCCTTTCCAACCACAGCAAAGAAGATATGAGCAACCCCAAGTCTATGTTGGAGAGAATGACAGGGCCAACGCTCATCAGTATGGAGCTGGTATTCAGGCACCACCTGTGCAAAACAACAACTTTGAAGTGAAAGCATCATTGCTGAATATGGTCCAGAACTCAAAGTTCCATGGGTTAGCAATGGAAGATCCCTTGGAACACTTGGACCAGTTTGATAAGGTGTGTGATCTGACCAAGATAAATGGAGTTTCAGAAGACAGCTTCAAGCTAAGACTATTCCCATTCAGTCTTGGTGATAAAGCTCATCAATGGGAAAAGAATCTTCCAAGAGGCTCCATTCAAACCTGGGAGCAATGCAAGCAAGCCTTCTTATCTAAGTTCTTCTCCACCTCAAGAACTGCAAAACTGAGGAACCAAATCTCTAGCTTCACTCAGCACAGCAATGAAAGTTTTGGTGAAGCATATGAGAGATTCAGGAGCTACACAAACCAATGCCCACACCATGGGTTTAGTGAGGCTTCTCTTCTCAGCACACTGTATAGGGGAGCTCTTCCCAAGATTAGAAACCAGCTGGATACTGCTTCCAATGGGAACTTTCTGGGTAAAGAGATACATGCTGCTTTAGAGCTAGTGGAGAACTTAGCATTGAGCAATGACACTTATGGTGAAGACTATGACAGATCAAATAGGTCTGAAGGTTCAAGCTCAGAACAGAGGCTCACCAGAGAAGTTAAGGAGTTGAGGAGTGAATTGGACAAGCTGAAATTCACCACTCAGAAGCCAATGCATTTTGTTGGAGAGTATGAGGAACCTTCTCAAATTTTTGAGAACATAAGTGAAGAAGGTCTTACCCAAGAGGAGCTCAACTACATTGGGAATCAGAGGTTCCAAAGATATCAGTATGGTAATGCCAATCCAAACCTCTCTTACAGGAACACCAATGTAGCTAACCCACAAGACCAGGTCTATCCCAATTCTCAAGCTCCAAAGAACTTTGTTCCCAAGAACAACTTTCAAGGGTCATTCCAACCCAAGAATCAATTTGGTCAGAATCAGAGTTTTGGTCAGCAACAGCAACCATTTCAGGGCACTGGTTACACTTCACAGCAGCCAAAGGCACCACCAGGGTTTGGTCCACCACATTTCCAACAGCAGGCGCCGGTTCAACAACAGTTTCAGCCACCAATGGTCCAACAGCAGCCACAGATGGGTACAGATATGGTTGGTATTCTGCAACAACTACTTCAGGGTCAACAGACTATGCAGCAGGAAATCAAGGAACTGAAGCAAAACCAGGCATCAAGCTCAAGGAACCAAGGTCACCTACCTGGAAAACCAGAACCCAACCCCAAGGAATATGCCAAAGCCATTACACTCAGGAGTGGCAAGGAATTACCTGGTATTGAGAACAACAAAGTGATCATTGAGGACAATGATCAACCTGAGGGGGAGGCAGCCTTAAAGGATGAGCAAGTTGCTGAGAAACCAAGGTCAAAAAAGGGTAAAGAGGTAGCAAAGGAACCAGAACCAGAGAAGAAGTATGTGCCACCACCTCCATACCAACCCAAGCTCCCATTTCCAGGGAGATTTAAGAAGCAACTAGTGGACAAGGCAAGAGCTGTATTTGAGAAGGCACTCAAAGAGACACCACTCACAATGCCTCTCATTGATGCATTCCTAATGATGCCAAAGATGGGGAAGTTCTTGAAGGATGCAATTCTGAACAAGAAAAAAGAGCTTCAAGGCATGGTAGTACTAAGTCATGAATGCAGTGCTATCATTCAGAAGAAGTCCATTCCAAGGAAGTTAACTGATCCAGGGAGCTTCACACTCCCTTGTGCCATTGGACCTCTTCTATTCTCTGGATGTCTTTGTGATTTAGGAGCATCAGTCAGCTTGATGCCATTCTCCATAGCTAAGAAGTTAGGCTTTAGAGTTTTCAAACCCTCAAGGATTTCTCTTATCCTTGCAGATAGATCAGTTAGATTGCCTGTTGGTATGTTGGAAGATCTACCTGTCAAGATAGGTGGTTTTGAAGTTCCAACAGATTTTGTTGTGCTGGAAATGGATGAGGAACCAGTAGATCCTCTCATCTTGGGCAGGCCATTCTTAGCAACTGCAGGAGCCATCATTGATGTGAGAGGTGGGATAATAGAGCTTCAACTTGGGTCTGAAAGGCTCAAGTTTGATGTGAATGAGATGATGAAGAAACCCACCATTGAAGGTCAATGTTTCTATGTGGAGACAATGGACCAGTTGGCTGATGAGTTGCTTGAGGAACTGAACACTGAGGATCCTCTTCAAGCTGCTCTATGATATATTCATAAATTGCATCATTTAATCTACATATTCTAGTCAGAATCATGTCTCATTTGCATGCATTTTAGGTCTTTAGGCATTGTTTTAGGACTTAGGAGATTGCATTAGGTCCAAGAGAGTTTTGCATGTTTTGGAGTGTTAAACAGGTGCTTTTGGAGCCAATTTGGAGTGGATGATGTGATTCAGATGAAGAAATGGAGTTGGAATGATCAAAAATGGTGAAAAGGAGCAATTTTGGGTTTCTCGGCAAAATGGTGTACTGAAGGTCGAAGGTTCTCGACCAAAATCCTTCCCGCGGGTAGCTTTCTCGGCCAATAACACGAGTGTCTATCAGGTGAATATGGAGCTGAAAAGATGAATCCAGGAGGTGGAATGGTGAGCAAAGCTTGAAAAAAGTGGAAGATTTAGCTGTCGGAGTCTTCATAAAGGTTGGAGATAATTGAGTCAAGAGTTCATAACAGTTGGAATCAAGGCATTTGGACCACAGAACTGAAAGATATGGTAATCGGAAGACGAACAGGTCTCGCACTCATTCCGGAGCAATCCGATACCCCTGAATGATCGCCTGTCCGGGGAGCCTTCCGGTCCGATTCAGACGGCGGGTGCTTCATAGAAGTTGGAGAGCATTGCATCACGGTCTCTTAGAAAGTAGAATCGTGGAATTCGGACGCGTGAGCAGAGAGATAAGCTTGTCGGAAGGAACCCCAGTCTCGCAGGTATTCCGGACCGAGCAGATCAGTTCTAAAGGATGCGAAGGACGGTGCACTTCCAGGCCGATTTAGTTTCCGGGTCCTTCATGAGAACCATAGACATTTGAGCCTTCTTTCCAGAACGTCCAAGAGCATTCAATTCGGATCTATGAGCAGAAAGATACAGTCTCCGGAATGGACACATGTCTAGACGCCTCTCTCTGGTCGTGTACATGCACTGCAAAGATGTGCCCTCCAGGAAGCCTTACACTTCCCAAGCACCGAAGCTTTCTTCACAAAAGTTGGAGATAAATGAGTCCTCTGTCTTCTGCAACCGAAATCATTCAATTCGGACAAGTCTCATAGGAGTTACACTCTCCGGAATGCGAAGTGGTCTAAGCTGCTCTGGATGCTGCGAGTTGGAGAGGAAGGAGACCAAGCCGCAGCAACACTCGCAAATCACTCCGACTTGAGCCTGCGACCTAGGTGCAATAGAGACCAACCCGCACAGTTTGTACATTCCCCAGAAACCGCCTTAGCCCTGCGAGTTGGAGAGGAAGGAGACCAAGCCGCAGCAACACTCGCAAAACACTCCTACTTAGGCGTGCGGCTAAGACAAGGCGATTCAGGCTTCACAAGACAAGTCTTCATCTACTGCGACTTAGGTGTGCGACCTGGGACATACTGGACTGACCCGCAGGATTTCCACTTGACCCAACTGAGCCGGGTCAGTACCCAGTTTGTCCTGGGCTGACCCGGTTCATTAGCACTTAGTATATATAGCTTTTTGGAGAAAAACCCAAGGGGATCATCTTCTCTCTTAGTTTCTCTCTAGTTTTCTTTCCTTTTTAGTGTAAAAACGTTTTGGATTAAGAGAGATCTCTAGGATTTAATCAATCTAAGTCTGTTTCTCATCATCTCATCATCTCATTTCTGCTTCTAATCATGATTAACATCATCTCTTGCAAAAGATTAGATGTGTTCTTCATGATTAGTGAGTAGGTGAGTAGTCATCTTTTAAGCTTCTAGGTGTGTAGATTAGGGTGCTTAGATGTAGATTAATGATTGTTTAAGCTTAGATTCTCTTCTCCTTTCCTTAGTTAGCTGATCCTAATGCTAGATCCTTGCACATCACTTGGGTCTAGAATCTGGGTTTTTCATGCACCAAAAGTGTTTGATGAAATGCCTGAATGAAAGCTAACTAAGGGTTTATGCATTAATGTCATGGGAATGATTGTTAAATGCATGAATGGCATATTAGAACTGTTTCTTAATGCTCATTGATTCATATTTCACAAATGATGATTTTGTTTGAAAATGGATTAGTGTAGAGGTTAGTGCCTTCATGAGAGGATTAATCTAGATTAGAGTTCTAAGTTAATTGGAATTTGAGATCATGTGATGCTTGCTTTATCTTTCTGTATAAGATTCAGTCTTTCTTAGCTCTTATTTTGATGCACAAAGAGGCTGTCTGGTCATGTTAGACTTGGAACCTTATGCTTGTTAATTGCTTATTCACTAATGGGAATTAGTCTTGAATTGGTAATTAACAAAGGGACTTCTGTCATGAGAATGAATTAATCTGAATTGGAAGTCTAGACTAAAGATTTGCAAGTGTTGCATTGTTTGCTTAGCATCATGAATTCACATTTAAAGCACCCTGATCAATGATCACATCTAGAGGTTTAGCTTTCTTTTTATTTGAATTTGAGTGTTTGTTTAGTTTCTCTTGCTTGTTTAATTCTTAATTACTGTTTGTTCTTGCTTGTTCTGTTATATGCTTTTAGATAATCTTGGTTACCAACTCATCTGCTTAGTTAGACTTGGATTAAGAATTGATCCTCATAGTCTTAGTGTCTAGAATCTCTCCATTTGGATTGATACCTCAAGTGCTACAATGACATGAGTAGTTGAGGAATTGATCAAGGATTGAAAAATTCCTACTATCAATTTGGCGCCGTTGCCAATTGGAGAGTTCATTCTAGCATTAGGACTTTGGATCTTCTTGAGATCAAGTCATTTTCTTTTGTTTTACTGATTACCTTTCAAGTGCTGTCTTTGTTTTCAGGTGTATGAACACCAGAAGTCAAGCAAGGAGACAACGAGAAAGAGCTGAGCACATGGAGAGGTTGGGTATGGATCAAGGGCAACAGGCTCATGGTGGTAATGGAAACCACCAGAATCAAGAAGAGCCACCGCCTCCACGTCCAAGACAAGTTGTGGGAGCTGGTGATGAGGCCAATGCTCAGGGTCAAAGACATGGGATTCAAGCCCCAACACCTGAAAACGATTTTGAGATCAAATCTGGCCTGATCAACATGGTGCAATCAAACAGGTTCCATGGCTTGGCATTAGAAGACCCATTAGATCACATTGACAACTTTGATAGAGTTTGTGATCTAACTAAGATGAATGGAGTGAGTGAGGACAGTTTCAAGTTGAGGCTATTTCCTTTTTCTCTAGGAGACAAAGCTCATCAGTGGGAAAAGTCTCTACCTCAAGGATCAGTCACAACTTGGGAGCAATGCAAAAGAGCATTTCTAACCAAGTTCTTCTCTTCATCAAGAACAGCAAGGTTAAGAAATGAAATCTCAAGTTTCATTCAGAAGAACCATGAATCATTTTGTGAGGCTTGGGAAAGATTTAGAGGGTATACCATGCAATGCCCTCACCATGGATTCTCAGATTGTCAGCTGCTAAGTACATTCTACAGAGGTACTTTACCAGAGGTCAGACTTCTCTTGGACACAGCTTCAAATGGTAATTTCATGACCAAGGAAGTCAATGATGCCATGACCCTAGTGGAGAATGTAGCTCAGAGTGATGAGCTTTATGGATCAGACTTTGAAAGGAATTCAAGAGGAGCTGTGAGTGCTCAAGAGGAAAGGACAACGAAAGACATCAAGTCTCTCAATGAGAAGCTAGACAAACTTCTTTTAGCTTCTCATCAGTCAGCCAACTTTGTTAGAGATGTGAATCATGTGTTTCAAGACACATTTCAAAGGGAAGACATCACAACTGAGGTGAACTTTGTAGGTGGCCAACAAGGTTACCAAAAGGGCTTTATCTACTACAAGAATCCCCCAAACCAGAACTTATATCCTCAAAACACTCAACAACAAGGTTTTGTCTCTCCTCAACAACAAAGTCTCCAACATAACTCAGAGAATAAGGATCACGAAGTGCAGAACCTGCTCCAGCAAATCCTCAAAGGTCAAGCAAGTGGTGCCATAGACTTAAACAAGAAAATGGCAGAGATTAACAACAAGGTGGACTGCACTTATTCTGATCTTCTAACTCAACTTTCAACCTTGGCTTCCAAAGTCAAGACTCTAGAGAACAACAAGGGCCACTGCAGTTCTCAAGCTCAAAGATCTTTACCAGGGACATCAATTGCACATCAAACAGAATACTGCAATGCAATCCTCTCAAATGATGAGAATCATGCTGCTGTCCAAGAAATTGAGGACCTTCTCCATGGCAATGTCTCAAGTGACAAATGCCTGACAAAAGATGATGAGGACGCCATCATAGATGAGTTTGAGTTCCTGTTCTGTGATCTCAATGAGGACATTGAGAAAGAAGGTGGGGAGGCAGCTTGTTTTGATATGAAAGAGAATGATTCTGCGATTGCTGAAGGAAAGGATCAGAGAATGGTTCAAGGAAGGACATCTGATGGAGTCTCTAGCACTGGCTCAACAAGGGTGAAACCCAAATCTATTCCCAAGCTAGGCAACCCAGGAAAGTTCTCCATCTCATGCTCTCTTGGAAATTTGAAAGTGGACAATGCTTTGTGTGATTCTGGATCAAGCATCAGTGTAATGTCTTTAGACATGGTGGAGAGACTAGGGATCAAGAGTCTTAAGCATCACCCCATGTCAATCACCTTTGGAGATTCATCCTCAAAGAAACCATATGGAATCCTTGAAGACTACCCATTGAAAATTGGTGAATGCACAGTTCCAACAGATTTTGTAGTTGTGAAGATGAAGAAGACAAAAGAGCTACCTCTTTTGCTTGGAACTCCATTTCTGAACACCACAGGAGCAAGGATGGACTTTGATACTCAAAGAGTGGTGCTTGCTAAGGTAGATGATGAAGTATCTTATCCTCTTAAGCCTCCTCTTGCTGGGTTTTGTGGAGTTATATCTGATGATTCTGATGAGTTGAAACATTATGGGATGATGTATGTGGGGAGTATTGGAACTATAGAAGAAGCTATACCCCTTGCATCTGTTGAGAAAAAGAAAGAATCCCTAATAAGACCTGATCTTGAGTTTGAAGGGGATTTCTTTAGTGATGATGAAGCTTGCTTGGAATCTCTATCTCCTACACCAAGTAAGAAGGAGATCAGCAGCAACAAAGGCAATGGCTCAGGGTCTCAAGACAAGAACCCACCAAGAACCAGACCATTCACTCTTGAGTCATCTTCTCAGGTCTTAACTCTCACTCCTTGGAAGTTTGTTGGTGGAGCTGTTGAATACAAGGTTAAAGGCAATGGAAGATCAAGACCATTTGCCAAAGTCAGAGCTATCCTCACACCAGAGTTCATAGACAAAGGATCTGATGGTGTCCAAGAGATGATGAACAAGGACCTCAAACTTGAATTCATGGACAAGACCTGGAGCATCAAAGCTCCTCCTCTCCCTTACTAAAAAGAGTGTAAAAAGTCAAACTTAGTGACTTTAAACAAAGTGCTCTTGGGAGACACCCCAAGCTTATCCTTGTATATAATCTTTTTATTCTTTTCTCTCATTTCTTTTTATGTTTTAGGATCTTTTGATGGGTTTTGTGAGTTGGTCTCAGGTTCTAGGTGATTTTTGGAGGACATAGCTCAGTGATGAATGGAATGGATCATGTGAGAGAGCTGAGAGAACTGTTTAAAGCCAGAAAAACTTGAAGAAGGCCTCAGTGCTACCTAGGTGTGCGGGTCAGTGCATAAAGAGTCCAGGCCGCAGCAAGACTCGCGATTTACTCCGGCCTGGGCGTGCTACCTGGTGTGAAATAACCCTGGCCGCACAAAACCTGGAGAAGTCCAAAATGTTTAAGTCCCATTTACTGCGGGATGGGCGTGCGGGTCAGAAGAGAGGGAGCTAGGCCGCAGCAAGGTTCGGAATTTACTCCGGCTGGGGCGTGCGACCTAGAAGCGTAGACGTTGAGCCGCACCAGAAAGAAGAAGGCCAAGGGTTGTAAGTCCAAAACCGTGCGACCTGGTGCTGCGGCCTGAAACCCAAGGAGTCTAAGTCGCACGATCGTTCGCAATTTACTCCGGGATGGTCGTGCGACCTGGAAAGAGGAAGGCCAGGCCGCACAGAAAGAAGGGAACCCAAAGAGATTAAGTCCCAAAACCTGCGAGATAAGCGTGCTACCTGGGAGTAAAGAAGACCAACCCGCAGCAAGACTCGGAATTTACTCCGAGATGGTTGTGCGGGTCAGAACAGAGGATGGCCAGGCCGCAGCAAAAAGATGACCGGCCAAAATGCCTAAGTAACAGAAGCTGCGGGATAGGAGTGCGGGTTAGACAAAGGATGACCAGGCCACACATCGAACCCCTCCCACTCATTGGGGTCTGATTTCAACAGCCACTAGGTAACACTCAAAACCTTGTAAATAGCATGTAGACTTTCTTTTTCTTTTGCATTTTGCCTGTTTGTTTTGGTTTCACTTCTTTCTCATACTTTTATAACACAAGGGACTGTGTTATTTAAGTGTGGGGGAGGAGTTTTGTGTTTACTAATAATGTTTATTCTGATCTTATTTTCCTTTTCACTTTGAGTCTCATTTTGCATTCATCTAAGTGCATATAAAAAACCAAAAAAATGGAAAAATCTGAAAACTTTTCACAAAAAAAATGAGCATGTAGTTGCATTCTCATTTTTAGGATTGAGTCTAGATTGCATTTGCATGTAGGTTGCATCTTGCAAGGAGTAATGATAGGTTTTTTAGAGAGTACATCACTTTGAGAATTTGGATTAAATATGCTTGTGAAATGACTTCTTTGCTTGCAAGGCTTGAAATGATTTGAACCTGAGAAGCAAGTTTGAATTGAACTCAACTCTAATAAGTGAAAACCTTGAACTTGACTTGAAATTATCTTTGATGCATTGTTTGAATAAGCTTGTGGATACCTATATACATATTTGAGCTAGAATCCTGTTTTTACCACCCTCTTCCTTAGCTCAAATAGCTGAGTCCACATCTGGATCAGTTTTCCTCACCTTGAACCCATCCTTCCTTCAAGCCAAATGTTTGTGTGTGATTGAAAGGCCACCTTGGATCAAACTTAGCAGAAAGTGTTAGGTTTAGAGCGACAAGGGCAAGTCTCATTGAGTGTTAAGTTCCATCATCAAGGAGCTGAGAGATTTGGTGAGAACTAAGTGTGGGGGAATACTTGTTGGTGAGTGGAAAAAGGAGAGATGAGTGGAAATAAAAGGAGAATGGTGGGAACTAGGGGATAGAAAAAGAAAAGAAATCAGTCTTGGAGTTTTGAGTCAAGAAAGTGAGCTCTAGTGTTTTGAAAAGAAAAAGTCTAGCCTCTAAGTGAAAAGAAAAGAAAAGAAGCCCAAGAGCTCAAATGTTTTAAAAAGAAAGAAAAAGAGGCTAGAAGTTACAAAAGAAAGTGCAAAAGAGCTATGTAAAGTTTGAACTCCAAGACTTGAGTGTGAAAATTAAAAGTGAGTCCCCTAGTGAGAGGAAATGAGTGTGGAAAGTGAGGTTCTTGAGAGGTTGAACAAGTGAGAAAGCTTTGAGTAGAGTGTGGGGTGGGATGAGTCCTTGCCCTTGTATGCATAGGTTGCTTTTTACCTTTAGCATTCTGCCAAAGTTTGATCATTCATAGAGAGATCCCCTTGCTGCATTGAACCCACTCAGGCGCTGATGAGATCATTTTAGTCTCATTACCTCACCCTAGCCAAACTTTGCTTGTTTGAACATTGCATCATTTGATCCACTTGGTAAAGAGCTTAATGAATGTCAAAGAGTTGAGGAATAAGAGAACTTGTGGAGATTACTGTTGAGTTGTTACATCAGAGTATGGTCTTGCATTGCATATTGAGCATGAACTTGAATTCTCTTAGTTGTCACTTTTCTCTTTCAAAGGAAATATGAACTCCCAATGCATTCAACCTCTCTCTCTCATTTGTTCTTTTTGCTTGAGGACAAGCAAAGGATAAGTGTGGGGGAGTTGATATATTCATAAATTGCATCATTTAGTGTACATGTTTTAGTCCAAATCATGTCTTATCTCATGCATTTTAGGTCCTTAGGGTTTGTTTTAGAACTTAGGAGATTGCATTAGGTCCAAGAGAGTTTTGCATGTTTTGGAGTGTTAAACAGGTGCTTTTGGAGCCAATTTGGAGTGGATGATGTGATTCAGATGAAGAAATGGAGTTGGAATGATCAAAAATGGTGAAAAGGAGCAATTTTGGGTTTCTCGGCAAAATGGTGTACTGAAGGTCGAAGGTTCTCGACCAAAATCCTTCCCGCGGGTAGCTTTCTCGGCCAATAACACGTACCGCGGTCAAGTCTCTCGGCCAAAATCTCCGGGTGCAGACACGTTTCCGAAATCGCCTGTCCGGGGAACCTTCCGGTCAGATTTAGCTGTCGGAGTCTTCATAAAGGTTGGAGATAATTGAGTCAAGAGTTCCTAACAGTTGGAATCAAGGCATTTGGACCACAGAACTGAAAGATATGGTAATCGGAAGACGAACAGGTCTCGCACTCATTCCGGAGCAATCCGATACCCCTGAATGATCGCCTGTCCGGGGAGCCTTCCGGTCCGATTCAGACGGCGGGTGCTTCATAGAAGTTGGAGAGCATTGCATCACGGTCTCTTAGCAAGTAGAATCGTGGAATTCGGACGCGTGAGCAGAGAGATAAGCTTGTCGGAAGGAACCCCAGTCTCGCAGGTATTCCGGACCGAGCAGATCAGTTCTAAAGGATGCGAAGGACGGTGCACTTCCAGGCCGATTTAGTTTCCGGGTCCTTCATGAGAACCATAGACATTTGAGCCTTCTTTCCAGAACGTCCAAGAGCATTCAATTCGGATCTATGAGCAGAAAGATACAGTCTCCGGAATGGACACATGTCTAGACGCCTCTCTCTGGTCGTGTACATGCACTGCAAAGATGTGCCCTCCAGGAAGCCTTACACTTCCCAAGCACCGAAGCTTTCTTCACAAAAGTTGGAGATAAATGAGTCCTCTGTCTTCTGCAACCGAAATCATTCAATTCGGACAAGTCTCATAGGAGTTACACTCTCCGGAATGCGAAGTGGTCTAAGCTGCTCTGGATGCTGCGAGTTGGAGAGGAAGGAGACCAAGCCGCAGCAACACTCGCAAATCACTCCGACTTGAGCCTGCGACCTAGGTGCAATAGAGACCAACCCGCACAGTTTGTACATTCCCCAGAAACCGCCTTAGCCCTGCGAGTTGGAGAGGAAGGAGACCAAGCCGCAGCAACACTCGCAAAACACTCCTACTTAGGCGTGCGGCTAAGACAAGGCGATTCAGGCTTCACAAGACAAGTCTTCATCTACTGCGACTTAGGTGTGCGACCTGGGACATACTGAACTGACCCGCAGGATTTCCACTTGACCCAACTGAGCCGGGTCAGTACCCAGTTTGTCCTGGGCTGACCCGGTTCATTAGCACTTAGTATATATAGCTTTTTGGAGAAAAACCCAAGGGGATCATCTTCTCTCTTAGTTTCTCTCTAGTTTTCTTTCCTTTTTAGTGTAAAAACGTTTTGGATTAAGAGAGATCTCAAGGATTTAATCAATCTAAGTCTGTTTGTCATCATCTCATCATTTCATTTCTGCTTCTAATCATGATTAACATCATCTCTTGCAAAAGATTAGATGTGTTCTTCATGATTAGTGAGTAGTCATCTTTTAAACTTCTAGGTGTGTAGATTAGGGTGCTTAGATGTTTGATTGGTGATGTTTAGGGTTTAGATTCTCATTCCATTTCCTTAGTTAGTTGCTCCTAATGCCAGATTTCCTTGGGAAAGTGAAATCTGGGTTCATAGGCATTTCATGCACCAAAAGTGTTTGATGAAATGCCTGAATGAGCTAACTTAAGGGTTTATGCCTTTTTCATCATGGGAATGATTTGTTAAATGCATGAATGACTTATTAGAACTGTTTCTTAATGCTCATTGATTCATATTTCACAAATGATGATTTGGTTTGAAAGTGGATTAGTGTAGAGATTAATGCCTTCATGAGAGGATTAGTCTAGATTAGAGTTCTAAGTTGAAATGTTTGAGATCATGTGATTGCTTGTTATGTCTTTCTGTATAAGATTCAGTCTTCTTGGTTGAGAGATTGTTTGGTCACTTATTAGGCTTGATGCATTATGCTTGCTGATTGCTTGATTATATCTAATGGTTGTTAGACTTGATTAAGTGATTTGCAAAGGGATTATTGTCATGGGAATGAATTAATCTGAATAAGAAGCCTGGACTAAAGAGTAGCAAGTGTTGCATTATGTTCTTAGCATCATGATTCAATATCTAAAGCACCCTAATCAATGATCACATCTAGAGGTTTAGCTTTTATCATTTGCTTAATCACCATCATCTTGTTTTGTTTGCTTGCTTAGTTCATTAATCATAGCTTGTTTGTTTCTTGTTTTATGCTTTCTTGTTACTTTGTTCACACCAAAACTCATCTTTGATCACTTGACTTAAGAACCTATCACATAAACTAGTGCCTAACTACCACACATATGGATTGATACCCCTTATACTACTTTGACAAGGGGATGATAACCCATCTAAGCCTCAAACTCTTAAGTTATCAACAAGCGCGTGCCATATGTGTGGGGATGTAGCATAGTTTCTGATATAGTTTTGAGATCAAGTTTATTTTGTTTACTGATCACTTTCAAGCTCTGTCTTTGTTTTCAGGTTTATGATCACAAGAAGCCAAGTCAGAAGACAAAGAGAAGAGCTGTTCACTTGGAGAGGTTAGGAATGAATCAGCAAGTTGGGAATGAGCATCAGGCTCAAGAAGCTGATCAAGGTCAAAGAGCTGGTAATGGGATTGGAATTCAGGCTCAACAGGCTCAGGTCCATCAGGGACACGCTCAGGGTAACCAGAACCAAGACCGACCTCAGGTTAATCCACCACAGCCCCACCCAAACCCACCCATACGTCATCAGCCCCAACCAGTCTTTGTTGGTGAGAATGACCGAGCTTATGCACACCAGTATGGAGCAGGAATCAGGCCACCTCCTGTCCAAAACAACAACTTTGAGGTGAAGGCCTCTTTGATCAATATGGTTCAGAATCAGAAGTTCCATGGCTTACCTATGGAGGATCCCTTGGAGCATCTGGATCAGTTTGACAGAGTTTGTGATCTCACTAAGATCAATGGGGTATCTGAAGACAGTTTCAAACTGAGATTGTTCCCATTCAGCCTTGGAGATAAGGCACATCAGTGGGAAAAGAACCTCCCAAGAGGATCCATCCACACATGGGAGCAATGCAAGATTGCCTTTCTATCCAAGTTCTTCTCAAGCTCAAGGACTGCAAAGCTAAGGAACCAGATTTCCAGCTTCACTCAACATTCTAATGAGACCTTTGGAGAAGCTTTGGACAGGTTTAGAAGCTACACAAATA